>NW_007251151.1:302332-346894 GCF_000164805.1 Carlito syrichta | reverse complement strand
CCCCCCTCCCCCCCCCGCTGGGCGATTTCCGCGGCGACGACGCGTCCCGCCACTGCCGGCTTGGCCTTATTGTGAGGCGGCACGTGTGTGCTGGGAGGGTCCATGGTACAAGAGGCCTGGCGCGGTGGCTCGCGCCTGTGATCCCAACTTTCGGGAGTCCGAGGCAGGAGGATATGGCTCGAGCCCAGGAGTTCGAGGCCAGCCTGGGCAACTCGGCGAAAGCTCCGGGCCTGGCGGCTGTGGTCCCCGCCACTCGGGGGCTGCCACTCAAAAGATAATAAACGATGGGTAATGATAAATTATGAAAGCGAATGGGATTTTCCTTTGAGTAAATGCGGATTTTGGTGTCAGAATGCTTGAGTCAAAATAAGCAAAAAATGGTCACTTTAGATAAAATCAGATAAGATGAACAAAAAGCCGTATAATGTAGGCACCTGCTACAACAGTCAAAATCCAGCCCACATTCCTGCCATGCTAAAAGAAAGTGCATACAAACAGGCGCAGAGAAATTTTGAAGCTTGGGATTTTGTTTCTAGTTTTGCAATTCTTTCCTCCTTTTCACAGCTAATTCCCGAAAATTTAGAGGAGTGAAGGACTGCAGAAATCTGGCTATTTGAAAGCTGGAGAAATCTTGTGGTTTCTCCTTTCAATAATTTTTGGCAAGGGGACCATAATAAGTAAAACAATCTATGACTGCATACCTAGACGACATTTGTGAATTTAAAAACAACAGTTTTACCACTTTTTCTTCTTGTTGCTTCATAACTTTCCTTCCACTTAGGAGCTTCATTGCCACAAAGAGAGAACAAATACTTGTAGAACTTGAATTTCAAATTTTTTTTAAGTTATAAAAGTGATATAGTCAGAAAAGTTGAGTACTTATTTGCAGAAGGCTGGTGCTTCACAGAAAAGATACATGTGTTTTCTTTTTTGATTCTTAAAAAGTTGACTTGGCATATAAAGTTTTGGGTCATAGACCATGAGCCACAAAGTTGAGAAGAATATATATATATGGCCTTTTTTACAGACAGAAATTCCTTTCTGGGCGGGAGGAGAGGTTCAGAGAGAAAAGGCGAGAGGAGAACTTAGGGGATAATGGGAAAATCTTATGAGAAGGACAGGGCAGGGAGGCCATGGCTGTTACAAATTGATGGAAAGCTGTTGAGGTCTAAGAGCAGATGGCCTTGACTGTGCCTGAACCTCTGGGGGAAGACAGCCATATGGTGCCCAGAGCCTGCATGTGTTGACCTTTAGAGGACGAGAGGCGAGCCTAGAGAGGACCTTCCATAGCTCTAATAACCAACCCTACTGCTCCGTGCTCTGCCCCGACATTTGTGCCACCCCTCATCTCTGACAGAACCTAAAGGAGATTCAAAAAGTTCCCAAGAGAGTCGAATGGTGCATGCCAAGCACCAGGGTCCTAGGTGAATGAGGCTGAAGGTCATAGCTCGTCAGCAAAGGGAGATGCAGCTGTTCAGCGAGTCATCAGACCAGTACCATCCCGGTCAGGCCAAGTCAACAGGGGAGAACCATCAAGCTCTCCTGAAATAATGTCATTGCTGGTGCTGGGAGATCAGACAGTAATATATTCAATGGAGCCCATAGGGAGGAGAGCGCAGAGACAATGCTAGGATGATACCTAAGTCCATCCCCCCAGCACTACCCTTACTAGAAACCTGATCAGAGAAGAAAAGGAGAAAATCCTAATCAACTGAGAAGTATTCACCATCGTCCCAAATCCAGTTTCAAACCACAAGCGTACATTTCACAAGATTAAGTTTTCTGCTATAAGTGGAAGCCCATTCATTGAAACTGGCGCTATATCATATCTTTAAAGAAATGCAATAAAAATTCCAGCATCAAGCTGGCCTTTCTGCAAATGGCTTTCCCATGGAACATTTTTTTAAATTTGGGGTCTCATTCTGTCACTCAGGCTGGAGTACAGTGGCATAATCATGGCTCACTGCTGCCTCAACATCCTGGACTCAGTGATCCTTCCTCCTCAGCCCCCTGAGTAACTGAGACTACAAGCAGGTGCCACCAAGCCCAGCTAATTCTTTATGTTTTGTAGAGACAAGGTCTTAGGTTGCCTGGGCTGATCTCGAACTCCCGGGCTCAAGCATTTCTCCTACCTCAGCCTTCCAAAGTGCTGGGAGTGCAGATGCTACCCATCTCACCCGGCCTTCTTGGGGCCCCAATTCCTGAATGTGATTGTGGAAGCCACGAAGCCCTTGGTGTGAAGGTCTGCATGTGGAGTGCAAAGGTTTGTATAGAGCAAATACTCCCATCAGTGTCATGGCCAAGGCTATGTACACAACCGATGTGTAAGGACACAAGTCAGCAAACTGCAGTGATAAGGTATGCTGTCCTCGAGTCAAAGCAAGAGAATACTGCTTTGAAGAAGGGAGTGGTCCGTCCCCAGAGTCGGAAGCTGCGAGAGATCAAGACAAAGACTGGTACTGACAGTGGGGTTTCGAGATTGGAGTCATCAGGGAGCTTAGCAAAAGCAGTTTTGCTGGAATGATGAAGGCAGACTTTTTTTTGAGTAGGAGTCTCACTCTGTCGCCCAGACTGGAGTGCAGTGGCCGCTCCCAGCCACTGCAGCCTTGACTGCCAGGCTCCGGCGATCCTTTCGCCTCAGCCTTCCGAGTAGCCGGAATTACAGGCGCGCGCTACTACACCCAGCTGATTTTTTATTTATTGTAGAGATGAGGTCTTGCCAAGTTGCCCAGGCAGGTCTCGAACCCGCAGGCTCAGGCAATCCATTCACCTCAGCCTCCCAAAGGCGCGGAATTACAGGCTGGGCCACCGAGCCCGGCTTGAAGGCAGACTTGATATTGGAGTGAGTTCAGGAGCAGGACATGAGAGATTTGGCTTAAGGGGGAGAAGAGAAGGGAAACTGGAGAGGGGCGTGGGGTCAAGGCGGCCTTTCAGTTTAAGATGGAAGTAGCGTGAACATGTGCACCTGCTGGTTGGGAGCTTGAACATGTACACCTCACAGAGGAGGAGAGTTTGAGGGTTCTGGAAAAAAATGAGCAGCTAGCAATTTCTGGAGAAATAAGAGGGACTAGGGTCAACACACAGGCAGATTAACCTTAGATAGACAGGCAGTTCCTTTGTTTTAAAAGAAAGAGATGTGTAAGTTTGGAGATGGGAAGCTGAGATGGCGTCCATCTGGGGGAGCAGAGATGCTTGAAACGGACACTTCAGAGGGCAGGAGGACAAGCTGCCTTGATAAAGTTTTTCTGGCCAGTTAAACATCCACACAAAAATGAGACATTTAAGTATAATTAAACGGTTTAAATGAAAGTAAAAACCTCCCTTCTTTACTCAGGTCCCACTCTGCAGACATCAGTGTTAATGTCATTTCTTTATTTCATAACTCTGACTTACACGCTTATACTTCCATTTCTTGATTTTTCAGCGTTAAGCAGCACTTATTTCACTCCTGAATGTGAAAGATGTTAATTTCATATTATTTACACAATTTTCCTCCCAATTATTTTCCTCCCAATTTTTGTTAGTTATGTTTTTACTATTTTCCTGTTGGCCACCTTTCATATATTACACTTAATCATTACTTCTCTGATCTATCAATTTTAGACAGTTAGCTCTTGATTCCCATATCATGTAAGAAAATTCTGGAGAAGAGACCCTATTACAGTTATTTGGATATTCCAAAAATACGCCTTTATGATAAAATCTAATCCCTAGTAGTAAATTGATAGCAGGTGGAGAATTCTAAAGTGCTCCTACTTACCTGCAGTGTTTTTGCCATTCTGTTCTTTTATTAAGCCTTACAGTAAATGTTAATAGTTGTGTTTGCTGCTGTGAGGATTAGATTGTGAAGTTACACCTTCATGGGACTCAGTTTCTAAAATCATCACGTGAATGATAGTCAGATGGGATTCCACTTTACTTTCTTTACCATAGGGTAGCAATCCACCTTCATTTTAGAAAGGCTTCTTGGGCATCTACTGATGTAAAGAAATTAGAGAACTATGGACTTCCTCTACAGGTTCACAAATTCTAGTTTGATTAATTTCAGTTGCTAGTGACAAAAAATTATGATGAGTTCTACTGAAAAGATCAGAAAGGAAATTTATAGGCTTTGTTTCTAACAGTCCAGGGATAGACTATGGGTTCCAGGTATTCAAACAATGTCATCAGGAAGCCTCATTTTCTTGTCTCTTTACTTTGTTTTCTCATGTTACCTTCAATCTCAGGCAAGCTCTTCCTACGCGGTGGAAAATGGTTCCTAGGAGCTTACAGTGTACATCCTTCATAGTTCAGCAACTTCAGCAGAAAGAGAGCATGTCTGCCCTAATAGTTTCCTCCGTCGTCCTAAGGTCCTGTTGGGTCATATATCTATCCCCTGCATAAACACTCTACCTGGGGTATGCAATATTTTCATTATGTACAGAACTGAGCCATGCATTCACCCTAAGAATAATAAAACATCAGCCGGGCTTGGTGGCTCAGCCTGTAATCCCATGCTTTGGGAGGCCAGAGTGAGTGGATTGCCTGAGCCCGTGGGTTCGAGACCCACCTGGGCAACTTGGCAAGACCTCATCTCTACAATAAGTAAAAAATTAGCCGGGCGTGGTAGCGCGCGCCTGTAATTCCGGCTACTCGGAAGGCTGAGGCGGAAGGATCGCCGGAGCCCAGCAGGTCGAGGCTGCGGTGGCCGGGAGCAGTCACTGCACTCCAGTCTGGGCGACAGAGTGAGACTCCAACTCAAAAAAAAAAAAAAAAAAAAGAATAATAAAACATCTGCGTAAGCTCAATGTTATGCAAGGAAAATAGCAAATTCAATAAATTGAAGTATTTATACTCAAGGAACGGAGATAAGAGCAAAAGGAACAGGAGGATCACCAAATACTAGAAAAGATTTTAAAGGAAGGATGGTAGTAAGCAACTTTAAGTGGCATAAGATAATTCTCATATGAGAGGTGCTGTTGTCAGGATGACTTTCTTTCCTCCACATTTTAGCCAAAGTGAAAAACATTTTTATAGCAATTCTTGCATTTTTATATACTCTTCTATATAGCCTTATAGAAAATTTTGTCTGTTTAGTCTTCATGTTCCTCCTAATGCCAACAAAATGAGGTATGATTATATTTTATTTTCCCATCCCTTTCTGAAGCTCTACACCTGTGCCTCATTCCAGACTGAGGAAGATTTAAATCTAGGAGGGAGATGGAGATCATAGATAGTATTTGGAGGAGTGCAGTTCAAGTTCCCATAAAATAATAAACTTAATCCTGACTCTTCAGAATCATGGAAAGTTAGAGCTGGAAGAGGGCCTTAGAGATTGTGTTTATTTTGTGGATGAAGAAGCCAAGGGTTAGAGTGATTAATGATTGCCCAAGATCAAACAACTGGTTAATGGCAAAGTAAGACTAAGAAACCAAGGCTCATAGAGGATCTACTGATTTCTGGTCTAGGGCTCTGTCTCCTATCACAGCCCCTGGGTGAAGTCTAGTCAGGAGTTTTGCTTAATTTGCAAGGTATGGTAACTGCAAAAAAATAGGAACTGAGTTATGACCTGGTAAGTCTAGGCATTAAGATTGCAATAGCAACAACCTACTTAATTATTGGGCCCTTTGGAAATTAGGAACAGGAACGATAAGAAATGTGTGCTTCTAATCCCATCACAATAGCCACAAAAATAATGAAATACCTCTGCATCTTCCTAACCAGAGAAGTGAAAGCCTTTACAATGAGAACTACAAAACACTGCTCAAAGAAATCCAAGAAGACACTAACAAATGGAAAAATATTCCATGCTCATGGATAGGAAGAATCAACATTGTTAAGATGGCCATCCTAGCTGGGCTTGGTGGCTCAGCCTGTAATCCCACGCTTTGGGAGGCTGAGGTGAGTGGATTGCCTGAGCCGGCGGGTTCGAGACCCACCTGGGCAACTTGGCAAGACCTCATCTCTACAATAAATCAAAAAATTAGCCGGGTATGGTAGCACGTGCCTGTAGTTCCAGCTACTTGGAAGGCTGAGGCGGAAGGATCGCCAGAGCCCAGCAGGTCGAGGCTGTGGTGGCTGGGAGCGGCCACTGCACTCCAGTCTGGGCGACCGAGTGAGACTCCAACTCAAAAAAAAAAAAAAAGAAAAAGATGTCCATCCTACCAAAGGCAATCTACAGGTTCAATGCAATACCCATTAAATTACCAACATCATTCTTCTTAGACTTGGAAATGCCAATACAGAAATTCATATGGAAACATAAACGACCATGAATAGCCAAAACAATAAGTAGCAAAAGAAACAAAGCAGGAGGTATAATATTTCCAGACCCTAAACTTTACTATAAGGCTGCAATAATCAAAACAGCCTGGTATTGGTACAAGAACAGGCATATGGACCAGTGGAACAGGATAGAGATTCCAGAAGCAAAGCTTCAATTTCTCAACCAACGCATCTTTGACAAAGCCTCCAACAACCACCACTGAGGAGAGAAGAACCTATTCAGTAAATAGTGCTGGGAAAACTGACTGACCACATGCAGAAGATTCAAACAAGACCCCTGTCTATCCCCATACACAAAAATTAACTCTAAATGGATCAGAGATCTAAATGTAAAACCTCAAACCATAAGAACCTTAGAAAATGCAGGACACACCCTTATGGAAATTGGAACTGACAACCAATTCCTGATCAAAACCCTAAGTGCCCATACCATAAGAGAGAAGATAGACAAGTGGGACCCCATCAAACCAACGAGCTTCTGCAAAGCAAAAGAAAAGAGTGGGGAGACAGCCCACAGAATGAGAAAAAAATATATGCCAACTGTATATCTGACAAAGGCCTAACATCTAGGATCCACAAGAAACTCAAATGTGTTGGAAGGAAAAAAAACAAACAACAGCCCCATTACAAAGTGAGCAAAAGACATGAATAAACACTTCTCAAAAGAAGATTGGCAGCCAACAGACACATGAAAAAGTGCTTAGCCTCACTAATCATCAGAGAAATGCAAATCAAAACCACACTGAGATACCACCTAACCCGAGTAAGAATGGCCACCATTAATAAAACAAACAACAACAGATGCTGGTGAGGATGCAGAGAAAAAGGAATACTTCTACACTACTGGTGAGAATGCAAACTAGTGCAACCTCTTTGGAAGACAGTGTAGCAATTTCTGAAAGAACTAGAAATTGACCTTCCATATGACCCAGCAATCCCCCTTTGGGAACATACCCTGAGGAATTCAAGTCATTCTACCAAAAAGATACCTGCACACGCATGTTTGTTGCAGCTCTATTCACAATAGCAAAAACATGGAACCAACCATGCTACGAATGAAGCAGGACTGGATAAAAGAACTGTGGTACATATGCACAATGGAATATTATGGACCCATAAATAAGGACAAACATGGACTTTGCAGCAACTTGGATGGATTTAAAGTCTGTCATACTCAGTGATCTATCACAGTAACAAAGAACAGAGTACCATATGTTCTCACTCATAAGCTGACCTCAAACAATTATCATAATACTATAAGAAAGGGATTGGCAGTAGTGGGAAACTGCCAGGAGTGGGGGTAGGATTGGCAGTTGAGGGAGACTGTCAGCGGGGGGAGGGGCACACCTCATCCACAAGGGGACCTGCATAATGAACATTTGTATACCTAACCCTGAATTGTACCCCATACCTTTAAAATCAAGAGAGAGGGGGAGAAAAAAGAAATGTATGTTTCTTTTGGGGAGAATGGTGACTGTTTCCTGCTCCAGAGCCCCTTACCGCTCCACATAGGAGCTAGCAGAGGTGGGGGAGGGAGGGTGTAGGGAGGAGAATGGATTTATAGCTGCCTTACCACCGCAGGGACACCCCTGTCCCCTCTATACAGCCATCTTTCTGAGTGAACGGTGGGCTCTGTGCCCCTCAGGCTAATTCTGATCTCGGAAGGACCCCAGCCTTCACCCTGCCTTTGACTCCGTCCTGACTCTACCCTAGGACAACGACACAACAAAACTCTTCATAAAGGTCTTTTTTGGTCTTCCTGTTCCATGCTCTGTGAAGAAGGCCAAGTCCCACCAGTGCCATTTCTTCCCATCATGTGAGTGGAGAGGGCTACGGGGAGGAGGACCTTGCGTCCTGTGCTGTGTGCATGTGGGGATGGGTGTTGGAGGAGGGGGCCAGAGAGCTAGCTAAGGTGGTGGCTTTTCTTTTCTGTTCTGAGTTGGAGTCTCACTCCGTCGCCCGGCCTGGAGTGCAGTGGCCACTCCCGGCCACCGCAGCCTCAACCTGCTGGGCTCCGGCGATCCTTCCGCCTCAGCCTTCCAAGTAGCTGGAACCACAGGGCGCGCTACGACGCCCGGCTAGTTTTTGATTTATTGTAGAGATGAGGTCTTGCCAAGTTGCCCAGGCGGGTCTTGAACCCACGGGCTCAGGCAGTCCACTCGCCTTGGCCTCCCAAAGCGCTGGGATGACAGGCTGAGCCACCGAGCCTGGTTGGTTGTTGCTTTTCATGGCAAATCTAATAAAATGACTGGAATCTCAAAAAAGAACAGAAATGTGTGTTTTTTGTGTGTCCAGGGATTCAGTCCACAAGTGTGTGATTACCTTGAAAACATGAACAGTGGAGGAAGTAGAAAGGAATGATCACCTGGAGATATCTGCAAAGCCAAATGGAAGGATGGCATGCAGCTTAGTGGTTAAGGATACTGATTTAGGAATCAGACATTCCTGGGTTTGGATTCTGGTTCCACTATTTACTACAATTATAGCCTGTGGCAAATTATTATTATTAAAAAAACAAGTTTGGAGACAGTGTCTCACTTTGTTGTAGTGACATAATCATTCACTTCTGCCTCGACTTCCTGGCCTCAAGTGATTCTCTAACCTCAGTCCCCCAAAGTGCTGGGATTACAGGCATTACAGGCATGAGCTACTGTGCTCAGCCAGGCAAATTATTGAACTTTTCTTTCTGAGTTTTCATTTCCTTACCTGTAAGATGGAAATACCAGCATCTATGAATTGTAAGGAATAAGATTTTATATATATAAAATATATATGAGATTTTATATATATAAATATATATAATTAATTATAACAAATTAATATATAATCATATAGCTAATTAATGAACTTTAGAAAGATGTTCTAAGTTTTTTTTTTTTTTTTTTTTTGAGTTGGAGTCTCACTTTGTCGCCCAGACTGGAGTGCAGTGGCCGCTTCCGGCCACCACAGCCTCGACCTGCTGGGCTCTGGCGATCCTTCCGCCTCAGCCTTCCGAGTAGCCGGAATTTGTTCTAAGTTTTATTTGATAATATTGACACAGTGTACTAATTTTGTTGTTGTTTCTGAAAAGAGCATCCTTGCAAATGAACCACAAACCTTAGTCCATTAACTCAGGGCGTGCAAAGAAATGCAACTACAGTATTTTTCAACTATTGAATCTATTTTCTATTTAAGGTCCCATTCTACTGAGTAGTGGAAGCTTCATTTCAGTCAGCTTAAGATGTTGCCTTCTTCTCTGAAGTCTGAGCATCCATTAGCAGGGAGCTCACACAGTGCCGAGGCGCAGAGGCCACCAGCAGGGTCCAGGTGAGGTGCTCCCAGTTGGCCCTGCAACATCATCTTTCCCGTCAGGTTTTAATCCATGTAGGTCCTTGTAGGCCCAGGCAGACGACTCTTCTTGCTGTCTCCTTGCTGTGCCTCTCTCTGGCACAGGTGATTGTCCCACTGACTGTTGCACCCTGCTGGGGAACGCAGCCGCCCTGTGGGGCTATCTCAGCTCTGCTTGCCCAGGCACATCTTGCAGTTGTTTCTAGTCAACTCCTCCATCCCATGCTAGAAAGACAGGATGTCCTGCAGCCTCCCTGGGTTCTGCTGGGAAGGGAGCATGGGTCATTTTGCTCATGGATTCTCCAAACCTAGAGTTTTCCATCCTTCCCACCTCTCTCCTTCCCTATCCTTCTCCCTCCCACTGAAATTCAGCCGTGGTGGACTGGTAGGCAGGACTGGGGTGGGGTGGGGGGTGGTCCTCAGAGAAACACAGCAGCCGTCTCAGTCTCTCGGTTCCCGCTCTCACCCTTCAAGTTTTCCTTTCCGTTGGAGAATTTCTTTTTTTTTTTTTTGAGTCGGAGTCTCACTCTGTCGCCCAGACTGGAGTGCAGTGGCTGCTCCCGGCCACCGCAGCCTCGACCTGCTGGGCTCCGGCGATCCTTCCGCCTCAGCCTTCCGAGTAGCCGGAATTACAGGCGTGCGCTACCACGCCCGGCTGATTTTTTTTTTTTTATCATAGAGATGAGGTCTCGCTGCTCAGGTGGGTCTCGAACCCGCGGGCTCAGGCAATCCACTCACCTCAGCCTCCCAAAGGCATGGGATGACAGGCTGAGCCACCGAGCGTGGCTCGTTGGAGAATTTCTTACCTGGGCATGAGGTAGCCTGACTCTACTTATTCTTATAAACCTATTGTTGCTATGCCCTATCTGGACTTTTGAGTAAAAGTCAGGACTTTGCCTCTTTTGTCTTCTGCATTCTGCTGCATCTTGCGAAGGCAGTGACCACAGAATGCCTCACGCCTCAAACACTGGCCAGACTGCAGTGAAAGTCAGAGCTACCTCTGGAATCCCCCGAGGAAATGCGGGATGGGAGGGGGTCTGTTTAGCTATATCTATCAAAGCCTCCTTAAACACCAATATTAGAAACTAATTTTAATTTTCGTAGGCAATTTCTTTAATCTCATAGAACAAGTAGAGAGGCTTGCGGAAAATTGCAAGTTGGTCAAGAATGTGTTGGTCAATGGACTCATTCCTTCATCTTAGCAAGTATCTAGTAATTAACTCCCTGTCAAGGGCCACACTGATGAGGTCAATGTTATAAAATATAATGGGGGAAAATCAAGCAGGGGGAGAAAAGTGTTCAGCAAGTGGTCTACATGGGAAGAATGTGCTGGAAACCTTCGCTGGGCTACCACGGACGACATTTTAAAATCACATTTTTGTCTCTTCTCCCCTTCTCTGCAACTGTTGGTTGAATAAGGATGAGTTTTTTTAAAACCTCAATTAATTTTAAGGAAGGAAACAAAGTAAGTGTTTCTCTTCTCACCAGGGAGGGCAATTTTGATGTTAAACACCTCATTGATAGTGGTAATACTATGCAGTTAATTTTAAGGATGGGAACAAAAGAAGTGTTTTCATTCTCACTAGGGAAGGCAGTTTTAAACACCTCATTGAGGGTAGCACTGCCAAGCTCATTTGGGACTTGGTAATAGCTCCTCTTGACAAGACAATACTGAAACCACAGGGTGAAACCTCCCAGCACTCAGGCGAGTTGTCATCCCCACCTAACTAGCAAAGGCACATTTTCTGTTTCCTGAAAGGGAGTGTTAGAGTGCGGTGCAATCCAATTATTTTTACAATGCCAAATCTCTTGGAAATGAATCCAGGAGCTTACACCATTGATTGCAGTGAGACTCGGGGTGGTAAAATTGATTCCACCGGGCTTTGATACAGAGTGAAGAGAGTGGGGAATTTCTATTCACATGTATTTATTTTTCCAATCTAGAGCTTAAGAGCTTGAGAATGTTCCTTTTATCACTGCCATCTGAAACTAGAACTTGTAAAAAGGAAGGGAAAGGAATATAGCTATATTACCCCCCAAGGCTGTGAATTTGCTCATTATTGTGAGGGGAAATCTGACAGCACTTTTTAGTAAGAAGTGAGTAGAATCAGACATTTAGTGGAAGGTTGCAGCTTAGAATCCTGAGAGGTGTTTGATGTGTGTGGGCATGTCCACCCTCTCTGCTCAAGGTGGACACTGTCATGTCCTCCATGACTCTGCGTCATAGCATTCTGGATCTAGTGTCACCTTTGGTTGTCTTGCAAGACAAAGATCATAAATGCTTTTTGGTTCAGAGAGAAGAGATATAATATAGCCAGGGGGTGAGTGGGCAGGGGGAATAATTATTATAAAAACATTGAAAGTAATTAAATTATAATTATTAAACTCTAAACACTTCAATTATCTTATGATGGCATAGATTCACAGAATTCTTTTTTTTTTTTCAAGTTGAAGTCTCACTCTGTCGCCCAGGCTGGAGTGCAGTGGCACGCTCCCGGCCACCGCAGCCTCAATCTGCTGGGCTCAGGCGATCCTTCCATTTTAGCCTTCCAAGTAGCTGGAACTACAGGCATGTGCTGCCATGCCCAGCTAATTTTTTTGATTTATTGTAGAGATGAGGTCTCACCATGTTGCCCAGGCTGGTCTCGAACCCGTGGGCTCAGGCAATCCTCTCACCTCGGCCTCCCAAAGTGCTGGGATTATAGGCTTGAGCCACCGTGCCTGGTCAATTCATGGAATTATTTTATAGGCAGGCTCTTTAGGCTGTTTCCTCATTTTTAGGAAATTTAGGAAAGATTAGGAAACTGAGGCTGAGAGATACCATCTAATAGTGACTAACCTTTGACTTCCAGGCCAGCCTTCTTTCTACTCGCCTAAGTTTTGAGAAGAGGTTAGCAGCTAACCACTTGAAGTCCCTAAGTCAGACACAAAGGAGTGATTGCTTCCAAGGGACCTTGGTTTATAGTTAAACTTATTTTGGGTCACAGTGCCTGAAAAAGCAAGGAGAAAATGGAACACAAGCCTACACACATCCCAACACAGAGACTTGATAAGCACATAGCAGGACATCCTTCAGAGCACTGTGGCCCCGAGATGTGATTCCCTCCCTGCCCCTGCCTGAGCTGTCTGATGTGGAGAACACCCACAGCCCCAGCTTCCAGAATAGAGATCAGCCTTGAGTCCTTGGGTGGGTTATGTGTAGCCTGGGAACTGTATTGTTGTCTCCTTTCCATTGAAATTTGTTCTCAATAAGGCATTCTTGAGACTTTTTATAAGCAAGAAGTAGGTTTTGAATATACAGCAGGACATTTTCATAAAGGAAACATGGTAAAGGGTTAAGATCGTATTGGTCAAGTGCTCTGGTACTGAAATTCTTAAAAAATAAAAGCAGTCTAGAAATAGAAAGTATATTATTCTATTTATTTTGTTCCAGAATAATATGTGTGACATTACATTAGTTTTAACTGTATCAGGCCATTTTTCTCTGGGTATTGTGACATCTCTCCCAATACAGTGGAATGAGTTCCAATAACTTCAGATGCTAGTACAGTTTTTTTGTGAGGTCTGTCGCATTACAGTCTTTGGAATCCACTCTTGGATGTTTTTGTTTCCCCCCCCACCCCCCCGGGGTCATCAGGAGACTTTCATCCCTGCTTTGTGCTTTGGCAACTCAGGAATCAGAGGGAAGTTGTGATTGCTCCAGGCTTTAGTTCTTTATTGGCAGTAGGCAATCTGCTTGACACTCCACTGGTGAGCCTCCTTTGAAGTCTCAAGAAAGCTCCTGCCTGACAGGAAGTGCACAGGGGCCTAAAGAGGGCACTCCGCTGGTAGGAGTGCAAAGGAAACCATGCCCATGTGGGCCCCTCCACAGCACGGGTTTGGGGCTCACTCTGTCTCAGGTCTTTCTTAAAGTACTGGATTCAGATGGGAGGAGAGAGACACTGTGGAGAGCTGTGTAGTACTAGGAGACCGCACTCAAGTCTGCTGACCAGAGTGCCCCTGAGGTCAGTAAACCTACAGATTCCTGGGGACTGAGAAAACACCCTTCCTAGTGCCAACCTTCCAGAGCCCTATGTCTTAAGAGCAGAGTCCCTTCTTCCTCTCCCACACCCGGGCCAGCCCTGCCCTGCCCAAGCAGGCTTCCGAGCTTAAAAGGAACATCCTCCTCAGTTTATCAGCTATTTAGCCTTTCTTAGCCATGCTTGACTCAGCCATAAAATGGGATCAGAGTGGTGACTACCTCATAGAATTGTGAGGATAAAATAAGGTAATCTGTATTTTGTGAATGTCTGAAAAATAGTACAGTTGTATTTAATAATAAACTATTTTTATTAGATTAAGGAATATAATCAGATGCTGTGGCTCACACCTATAATCCCAGCACTTTGGAAGGCAGAGAGGAGAGGATTGCCAGAGCCCGGGGGTTCGAGACAAGCCTGGGCAACTTGGCAAGACCTTGTCTCTGCAATCAATAAAAAAATTAGCCAGGCATGGGAGGTTGAGGTGGAAGGATCACCTGAGCTTAGCTGGTTGAGGCTGTGGTAGCTGTGAGCATGCCACTGCACTCCAGGCGGAGCAGCAGAATGAGACTCTGACTCAAAAAGAATTTTTTTAAAAAAAAGAATGTGAAATGATGAGGGAGGGCTGGAACTAAAGGATCATAATGAGAAAGAAAACAAACATATAGAACATTTGCAAGGGAAAAGTCACGGATGAAATATGTGACCCAAGGGGTTGTGCTTTTTTCCCTACTTGCTTCACCGTACTCTTTGTCAGATGTCAGTTCTCAGCTGTTGGTCGGTGTGTCTGTGTCTGCAAATCCCGTTTTCCTCTTCCTAAATTGTTGAAATAGGTCAACCACATACAATGAATATGCACCGTTCTCCCCCTTCTCCTGATAACAGTTCCCTGAAAATCTGCTCCTTCCCCGGTTGCAATCCCTATGGTCTGTGTGGGGTTGGCCCCAATCCCTGGATCCAGGGGACACATCACCCAGACCTGGCCACTGAAAGCCAGTTGTGAGACATTTGCTGGAGCAAGTAGGACAAGAATGTGTCTGTCCGTTGAACGCACACGATGCAGAGCATAGAATGTAGTCCAGAAGTAGCCGGCAGCTACCCAACCCAGAAATGCAGGCAGTGAGATCAGGCTTGAGCATCTGCTCTGTGCAGGCACGGGGATTGAGCAGTGAACAAGTCCTTGTCTTGGTGAAGCTCTGGTAAGAAAACACGAAGACAGATGGGTAGGTAGATGGATGTATGAGAAACAAACTCACCCGTCCAAAACCAAAGGATGGTCACAGAGACGCAGAGTGCAGCAGAAGTGAGACTTTAATGGAGGTCTTGTGAGATCGGGCATCTGGTAGGCAGGCACACTGGAATAGTTACAGCAAGCAGTTTATTCCCAAGCAATGCAAGTCCTCCCCCATTTCCTCATTGGCCCAGTACTACGTGGTGTACAATCTTCCCAGATGTCGCCTACGTTTTATTATTCCCTTATAAGGCATTCACTGTCCTCCTTCCCTCTTTTCTTGCCTGGGATAAAGGCCCGCCAAATGTCTTGAGGAGGGAGAACCAGAAGGTAGAAAGAACGAAGGGTTGATGACCAGCCACCATTTTAAGAAGTTGGGGTGGTGCTCCTGGGTTTTGTTTGTTCAGGGACTTTCTGGGAAAGTACTTTCTGGGATCGCCATACCTGCAAGCTAGTTAAGCGACTTTTGTTAAGCACGTCTTGAAAATGAATCACTCAGGCTATTTTTCTTACAGATGGATATATCGAGTGATAGACAATTCTGGTTGGGGTACATTCTATTACAGAAAAGGGAACAGAATAAAAACTGCATATGGGTGGGACTCACTTAGTGTGGTTGATGAATCTGTCAACCTAAATAAAGAACTGAGGCCAAACTAATAGATGTGGAGAGTTTATCTGGGCCACATTTGAGGACTCTATCCTGGGAGACACAGATTCAAATTGCCATGAATATATGCTCTGATGAGCAGTAGTTACAAGTGGACTTTTAAAGGGAAAAAGGAGGGGTTCTTACATCGGTTCATTAAAATAACATGTCATTGATTGGCTACACATTGTTGTTTGTATCACACATTCCAGAAACGTGAAGATACTAAGTGGGGGTCACACTGTGCAACTTATGACAACATTTTAGGTAATTTATCTAGTCTGGAAACTACTACAGGGAAGAAAATAAAAGAAAGAACAAAATGCCTACAAATGATTGCCCAGGGCATGGGTGTCAGGGAGAGGTCACAGGGGATGTGACAGAAGTCTCATACTCACGCCTCTCTGGGCCTGATATATTTTACAAAGCTCACACAAGACTGCTCTGAGCTATTTTTCATTCTCAACCAATGAACTCTTACTTTGTTAAAGCCAGTTTGCATTGCATTTCTGTCACTTGCAACCAAAGGTTTTCTAATTGGTAATCTGTATAGTCAGAATTTTAAAACTGTTTTAATAAGGAGTCAGTAGACTATGAATAAAGGACTGAGAAACTCTCTGGGGTATAAGTGCACTCCTGTGTGTGAGACAAAGCTGTTATGGGCCAGGCATGGTGGCTCATGCCTGTTATCCCAGCACTTTGGGAGGCCAAGGTGAGAGGATTGCTTGAGCCCAGAAGTTCAAGGGTAGCCTGGGCAACAGAGTGAGACCTTGTCTCTACAAAATTAGCCAGGTGAAGTGGCATGCACACATAATCCCAGCTACTCAGGAGGCTGAGGTGGGAGGATCACTTGAGCCCAGGAGGTCGAGGCTGCAATGAACCACGATTGTGCCACTGCACTCCAGCCTGGGCAACAGAGTTAGACTCTGACTCAAAAAAAAAAAGTTGTGGCAGCATTTTTTATTATAGGTGAAAATTAGAATATTGATAGGGAAGGATGTTCATGAAAAAAATCTAGTTGTAAAATCAAATGTGTAGCATAACCCCATTTTTTTTTTCTTTGAGTTGGAGTCTCACTCTGTTGCCCAGACTGGAGTGCAGTGGCCGCTCCCGGCCACCGCAGCCTCGACCTGCTGGGCTCCGGCGATCCTTCCGCCTCAGCCTTCCACGTAGCTGGAACTGCAGGCACGCGCTACCACGCCTGGCTGATTTTTTTTGGATTTATTGTAGAGATGAGGTCTCGCTGCCCAGGCGGGTCTCGAACCCACGGGCTCAGGCAATCCACTCACCTCAGCCTCCCAAAGGCGCGGGATGACAGGCTGAGCCACCAAGCCCGGCTCCTATTTTTTATAAAAACAATTTTTTATTGTGTCTGGTAGTAATATGGGCAATGAGTACAAAAGCAACTCATAGAAGAGAAATCGAAAATGGCCAGTAAATATGTGAAAAGAAGTTAAGTCCTACTGGCAGTCATGTAAATACAAATTAAAACAACAATGGGATAAGCTCTTTTGCTCATTAGCTTGTCACTCTTCACAAGTTTTGCCTGCATTCATGTTAGTGAGGAGAGAAATACATCCACTCATACACTATTGTTGAGGTGCAATTACTAAAACCTTTGTTGAAAGGATCTACCGGTATTTATTAGAAATGTTGCCAAACTGAATTGGGGGCAGAGTATGGCCAAACATCCACACCGAGGTTTTGCAACAGGAGAAAGGAGGATGTTTATTTGCAGGGCACCAAGCAAGGAGAATTGGGCAGCTCACACCTAAGACCTGACCTTCCTGATGGTTTCAAAGCAAGGATTTTTATTTTATTTTATTTTATTAATTAATTAATTTATTTTTTGAGTCGGAGTCTCACTCTGTCGCCCAGACTGGAGTGCAGTGGCCGCTCCTGGCCACCGCAGCCTCGACCTGCTGGGCTCCGGCGATCCCTCCACCTCAGCCTTCCGAGTAGCTGGAACTACAGGCGCGCGTTACCACGCCTGGCTAATTTTTGATTTATTGTGGAGATGAGGTCTCGCCAAGTTGCCTAGGCGGGTCTCGAACCCGTGGGCTCAGACAATTCACTCACCTCAGCCTCCCAAAGCGCAGGATTACAGGCTGAGTTACCGAGCCTGAGCCCTGGCTCCAGGGAGTTCCAGACCAGCCCTGACCTGATATCCTCCAGATTTCTTGAACATCTTGATTCAGCCACAATTTATTTGGGTTATTTTTGACTCTCTGAACCCAGTCCTAATTCAAATGCACAAAGATTGAGAATTAACCCTCTCTATCTGTGGGTTCCACACCTGTGAGATGGAATATTTTCAGATGGAAAATATTCAGAAAAGAAAAATGGATGGTTGTGTCTGAACTGAACATGTGCAGATTTTTTCTTGTCATTATTACCTAAATAATGCAGTAAAACAGCTATTTTTATAGTATTTACATTGTATTAGGTATTGTGACTAATCTAGGGATAATTTAAAGTATACAGGATGTACATAGGTTATATGCAAATACAACACCATTTTTTATTAAGGACTTGAGCATCTGTAGATCCTGGAAACAATCTCCCATAAATACTGAGGGATGATTATATATATAGGAATGTTTATTGAGGCATTGTTTGAAATAATAAGTCATCTGAATGTCTACTGACAAAGCCATGGTTGAATACATTATGGTCCATATGTTAATCCATTCAGCAGACATGTTTGAACATCTACTCTATGTCTGGCACTCATCTAGACTCTGAGGGTGTAGCAGCGGGTAAAAGAGATGAAACCATTCCTTCATGGAACCTACATTGAAGTGGGGAGCATCCAAATTATGGGATACTATAAAGCTATTACATATGTGCTGTTGTTCCCAATATATTATTTACCTTAAAAAGTTCCCAGTATATTATTGAGCTTAAAAACTTAGAGATATGTTGTATTCACTCTATTTTCTTGTTATTTGTATTGTTGAGCTGTCATGGAGGTGGCTGGGGCTTGTGGATCCCCAAGGGACTGTCCCTCCCAATTCCTAGGGGTATACCTGTCATACGCAAACCAGTGAATCCAGAGCGCATTCCTGCCACCTACCTACTTTATTACCCTCTGTTCCTCTGCCCTACTCACCCCAGTGCCAGGTACGGGCAACTAGCAGTGCCAACATCCTTGATTCAAACAAGCCGAGCCCAAACCTGCCTGGCCTGCTTACACTGCCTCGCCCATTCCTTTCCGGTAAAACCACAATTCCAGCTCCGGCCTTCTGTTTCCAAACAGACCCTGTGCTTCCCTGCGTGGTCCTGTCTGCATGGCTACCCCCTTACCTCTTGGGAACTGTGAGCAACAGACTGTCTCTTCGACGGCAGTCATCTCCCGATCCGTCGGCCTCACCATACTTGAATAATAATAAAACCTGCATTCTGAAACATATATCTTTATAGTGATTCCATTTTATTTTTTAAAAATCTATAAGTGCACAAATGTTTTTAAAGGCTTCAAAAATTAACACAAATTCATGGAAGGAGACACAAAAATTGCTAGCAGTCTTTGCATCAAGGAGGGGCCCTCCAGCGACTGGAGGATGAGCAGCCAAGACCATACTTTTTAGCCTTCGTGGAATCTTCACCAGGAGCACGGGTGACTTTTGTAAGGAAGCCCAATATGGAAATATATTCCCAATTCCTTTTATTTTCCCACTGTCCTTTCACTTCCCTCCCTTGTCACCTGTGTGCCCTGGAGCTTTCTGG
This sequence comes from Carlito syrichta, assembly GCF_000164805.1. Lineage (NCBI taxonomy): Eukaryota > Metazoa > Chordata > Mammalia > Primates > Tarsiidae > Carlito > Carlito syrichta. Next base: position 327,675 of record NW_007251151.1, on the reverse strand, counting down.
AGCTCTGCCCCAGGTCAGCCGTCAGCTGGCCGCAGCTGCCCCTTGAGGGAAGCTTCAGATTCTCTCCCACTCCTATACGTTTGCTGACGTTTTTAGTTTGCAGCGTGCTCCTCTCTGTATCATTGACATTGTGAGGCTGGTGCTTTTTCCCTACTTGTAATAACTTTAACGGGATCGCCAGGAGGGAAAAGACATAGAATCCCAGAAGCCTAAAGATTTATTTAGGCAGTTAGCCCCTGAGTAAGTGTCGATAATCCAGTATCTTGTCTTATCTGCGAATGTAATTGGGCACAGACTGGTTAGTCGCAGTCAGACAGGGTGGAGAGGAATAAGCCCAGACCTTGACAAAGACCCTCACGCTGAGCTGGGTCAGACCCTGAGAAAACAATGAATCTTCACTTGTAAGGGTCACAGGGAATTTCAGTCCAGCAAACGATCCACAATAAAAATAGCTGGCACTATAGGTGCGTGCATGGTGACATGCACCTATAGGGCCAGCTATTTAGATGGCTGAGGTGGGAGGATCACCTGAGCCCAGGGGATTGTGAATGCCGTGAGCCATGATTGCACCACTGCACTCCAGCCTGGGTGACAGAATGGGACCCCAACCCACCTGCCTGAAAAGTAATTGGCAGGGTAGGCAGGCAACCATCCTAGCACTTTGAGAGGCCGAGGTAGAAGGATTGCTTGAGTTTGAGACCAGCCTGGGCAACATAGCAAGCGTCCGTCTCCAATATTTTTAGAGTTAATAATTTAAAAAAACACAGAAGTATGAAAAATTATCCCTTGGCCAGGCATAGTGGTTCACACCTGCAATCCCAGCACTTTGGCAGGCCAAAGCAGGAAGATCGCTTGAGCCCAGGAGTTCAAAACCAGCCTGGGCAACATAGTGAGACCTCATCTCTTCAAAAATATTTAATGCCCTGGAGTGAGTAGGGTAATAAAGGAGGCAGGTGGCAGGAATGGGTTCTGGATTCACTGGTTTGCATATGAAAGCTACACCCCTAGGAATTGGAAGGGACAGTCCCTCTGGGATCCACAATAAAAATAGTTGGCACTATAGGTGCGTGCATGGTGACACGCACCTATAGGGCCAGCTATTTAGGCGGCTGAGGTGGGAGGATCACCTGAGCCCAGGGGATTGTGAATGCAGTGAGCCATGATTGCACCACTGCACTCCAGCCTGGGTGACAGAATGAGACCCCAACTCAGAAACAAACAAATAAATTAAATTAAATTAAAAAGCCCAGTTCATGGGGTTAGAGTGTTAGGTGAAATAACGCTACGTCCTGAGCAGGGGCTTGATCATATTGCAGAGAGCTCACTTGCTGGCACTGCAGGCTCCTGAGTTGTTGGGAGGTGGCTTGGCTTTTCTGCTGAGTGAGAAGCTGGTTTCAGAGATGGGCCAAGAGATCTTTGGGGTCTTAAATAGCTCAAACCACGTTGGGCTCAGCTGGGCCTGAGGATAGTCTGCAGATTTGATTTAGACTATTGCAAAGAAGGGAAAAAAGATATCTGAAGCCCTTGGAAATGATCATGTTAACCTGTCCTATCCATGTCCTATCATGGTCATAAAATGTGAATAAATAATAGTGCCAGGTTTATCTGGACTCTCTGATCTCAGGATTTCAAATAATGTTAGGCAAATACATAGTCGCAAATGAGATTTCTCTCTGTTTTCTACAGGGGTTGTTGGATGCTTGGTTGATAGGCAGGAATAGAACCAAGAAGACAATCTAGGCCGGGTGCTTTGGAGCCAAGAAGGAGGGTCACAGACATACTAATGCACTGATTTTCAAATTTAAATGTGTATAATATTACATAAGGAAAGCTCTCAAAATGCACATTCCTGGGCCCTACCTCAAGAGACTCAGATTCAGGAAATCTGGGCATGGGGTCTGGCTTTCAACGTAGGCTTTCAGGTGATGTGTATCACACTTTGAGAAACACTGGTCTAGTGGAGACTCAGAAAGTTGTGCCTTCTGCTCGTTGGCCCTGAGTGACCAAACGGTGCTTTATACGGGGATGAAATCTACAAATTCTGCCTTCGAGAGGGAAAAGCATGGCAGAATATAAACTCAAGGGTCTTGGGCTAACTCAGGGTTTATTAATGAAGCACAACTGACTTCTTCTGAGGGTGAGGCCCCTCTGAGCCACTCCTGCAAGGCACCCAAGCTGAGGCTGTGCGGTAGAAGCCTCAGAGTGGCAAGTTCAGGGACCGTGCTTTCCTTTTCCAGTTTCTGGTGGCCCCAGAAGGTTCCTGGACTCCAGTCTCTGCCTCCTTCTTCCTGTGGCCTTCTTCGTGCCTGGACTCTCCCTGCCTTTATCTTAAAAGGACATGTATCACCGAATTGAGGGCCCACCAGGATAATCCGGAGAGATCTCATCTTGAGATCCATAGCATAATTGCATCTGCAGAGACCTTTTTCTGTAAGCTCACATTCACAGGTTTCAGGTGGTCATACCTTGGGGGACACCATTAATTCCACTAGCTTTCCCTACCCCTGTCACTGTGATCATTAGTTTTGTGCATCACTGAACGTCAATCTCCACAACAGATTGAAGGTGGGAACCAATATATACATAATTTCTGTAGTGCCAGTGCCTGGAACATACTAAGTACTCAATCTTTGTTCAGTGAATGAATACATTTTGTTTCACTGATCTGCTTGTTTGATAATCCAACCATACTACTGTTTTTATTAACTTTTTTTTTTTTTTGAGTTGGAGTCTCACTCTGTCGCCCAGACTGGAGTGCAGTGGCCACTTCCGGCCACCGCAGCCTCGACCTGCTAGGCTCCAGCAATCCTTCCGCCTCAGCCTTCCAAGTAGCTGGAACTACAGGCGCACACTACCATGCCCGGCTAATTTTTGATTTATTGTAGAGATGAGATTTATTTTGATTTATTGTAGAGATGAGCCAAATTGCCCAGGCAGGTCTCGAACCCACAGGCTCAGGCAATCCACTCACCTTGCCTCCCAAAGGCGCGGGATTACAGGCTGAGCCACCGAGCCTGGCTTTATTAACTATTAGTGTAGTATAATAAAATGCATTACTACTACTAGTAATTATTTAACTTACTCCTAAAATAACATAACTACTTTTACTATTACTCCTAAAGTTGTCTAGCTACTATTGTATTATTTATTTGTTTGTTTATTTATTCATTTTTGAGTCAGGGTCTCACTCTATCACCTAGGCTGGAGTACAATGACATGATAATGGTCCACCACAACCTTGACCTCCTGGGCTCAGGTGATCCTTCCACCTCAGCCTCTCCAGTAGCTGAAACTACAGGCACCTGCCACCACATTCAGCTACTTTTTTGATTTTTTGTAGAGATGAGGTCTCACTATGTTGTCTAGGCTGGTCTTAAATTCCTGGACTCAGGCAATCTTCCCAGCTGGGCCTCCCAAAGTGCTGGGATTACAGGCATAAGCCACTGTACCCAGCCTATTGTATTTTTTAAAATGCACATTGAGGCCAGGCGCTGTGGCTTATGCCTGTAATCTCAGAACTTTGGGAGGTCAAAGTGAGAGGATTGCCTGAGCCCGTGGGTTTGAGACCAGCCTGGGAAACTTGGTGAGACCTCATCTCTATGATAAATCAAAAAATTAGCCGGGTGTGGTGGTGCATGCTTGTAGTTCCAGCTACTTGAAAGACTGAGGAGGAAAGATTGCCCGAGCTCAGCAGGTCAAGGCTGCAGTGGCCATGAGCATGCCACTGCACTACAGCGTGGGTGATAGAGTGAGACTTCAACTCAAAAATAATAATACAATAAAATGTACATTGTAGCTGGGCTCGGTGGCTTAGTCTGTAATCCCGCGCCTTTGGGAGGCTGAGGTGAGTGGATTGCCTGAGCCCGCGGGTTCAAGACCCGCCTGGGCAGAGTTGGCGAGACCTCATCTCTACAATAAATTAAAAAAAAATTAGTCAGGTGGGTAGCGCACGCCTGTAGTTCCAGCTACTTGGAAGGCTGAGGCAGAAGGATCACCTGAGCTCAGCAGGTCAAGGCTGTGGTGGCCATGAGCATGCCACTGCACTTCAGCCTGAGTGACAGAGTGAGATTCCAACTCAAAAAAAAAAAAAAAAAAGCACATTGTATTATATGGTGGCATAGTTCTCTCCTCAGTACTGTTGCTTTTCACTTATCTTCCAGGTGAACTATAGAATCCTGCATTTTGAGTCTCATCATTGTCAAGGTCAATTACCAACTCCAAACATTCACCACCACCCCATTTCATTTGGGAAGTTGAGTGGAATTCACAGAACTTAGAAATTAATTTGGGAAGAACTGCCGTGTCACAATATTGAGCCTTCTTCATTCAGAATATGGTACATGGTTCAATTTAGATGAGATCTTCCTTTCTGGCACAGCTTTCTCTCCTGTATCCCACCCCAGGCTAGGTGTAGGAAGGGGATCAAGAAACCTGTGCTCGCTCCCATCCAGGCAGTGCTGACTTCCCTTTATTGTGGGTAAAGACGATGGTCTTTCTCAGGGAGGTGCCCCTGGCACTCAGATCTCTGTCTGCCCTCTCTCTTTCTTCAAAGCATGTTAGGCCTATTGTCTCTTAAAAGGAACAACGGAAGGATCTCTTCACACCTGCCCATTCAAGAACTTCAGCCAAAGTGGTCACGCGGGGTGCCCTGCAAAGGAAAGGGTGTGTCTGAGACTTTGACCTGGAACTGGCTATGGTTTGAATGTTTATGTCCTCCAAGATTCATGCTGAAACTGAATCCCCAATGCAACAGCATTCAGAGATATGCCAGGTACAGTGGCTCATGTTTATAATCCCAGCCACTAGGGAGGCTCCGGCAGGAGGATTGCTTGAGGCCAGGAGTTTGAGACGAGCTTGGGCAACATAGTAAGGTCCCATCTCAATAAAATAAAATAATAAAATAAAATAGCAAGGCATGGTGGCACATGCCTGTAGTTTAAGCTACTTGGGAGGCTGAGACGGACCACTTGAGCTCAGGAGTTTGAAGTTTCAATGAGCTATGATTTCACCACTGCACCCAGCCTGGGTGACCCAGGGACAACTTATCTCAGAAAGAAAAAAAAAAGACAGAGATTTTAGGCTATAAATGAAAAAAAAAAAAACGGAGAGAACCATCTGTTTTTTAAGCCCTAATGAGATTAGTACCTTATACAAAGGGTTGAAGGGATAAACTTGCTCCTCCCATCCGTCTTGCCCCTTTCTCCATGTGAGGACTCTGTAAAAAGGCTGTTCATGAGGAACGGGTCTTCACCAGACATTGAATCTATTGGTCCCTGGATCTTGGACTCCCCAGCCTTCAGGACTGTGAGCAATACATTTCTATTGTTTTGCTTTGTTTTTTGAGTTGGAGTCTCTCTCTGTTGCCCAGGCTGGAGTGCAGTAGCATGCTCACGGCCACCCCAGCATTGACCTGCTGTGCTCTGGCGATCCTTCCGCCTTAGCCTTCCAAGTAGTTGGAACTACAGGTGTGCGCTACAACGCCTGGCTAATTTTTGATTTATTGTAGAGATGAGGTCTTGCCAAGTTGCCCAGGCTGGTCTTGAACCCGTGGGCTCAGGCCATCCACTCGCCTCGACCTCCCAACATGATGGGATTAAAGGGTGAGCCACTGGACCCAGCCCATTTCTATTGTTTTTTTGTTTTTTTTTGAGTTGGAGTCTCACTCTGTCACCCAGATTGGAGTGCAGTGGCCGCTCCCGGCCACCGCAGCCTCGACCTGCTGGGCTCCGGCGATCCTTCCGCCTCAGCCTTCCAAGTAGCTGGAACTACAGGCGCACGCTACCACGCCCGGCTCATTTTGATTTATTGTAGAGATGAGGTCTCGCCAAATTGCCCAGCCGGGTCTCGAACCCGCAGGCTCAGCCAATCCACTCACCTCAGCCTCCCAAGGTGTGGGATTACAGGCTGAGCCACCGAGCCCGGCTTTCTATTGTTTATAAATACCCAGTCCAATCTATTTTGTAATAACAGCAGTGTTACCAAGACAGGACCCATTTGCTCCTTTTTTTCCTCTTGTTCAATATACTTTTGCTAGCATTTTATTTAGAATTTGTGCATCTACATCAATGACATTGGTCTTATGTGAGTGTGCACACAGCAAGATCTATTTCAGATGTGGGTACCAGGATTGTACTGACATCAAGAAATGAATGGGAAACCTTTCCTCCTTCTTTTGTGTACTGGGCTGTCTGTAAAGCATGGAGTCATAGTAACACCCATGGGAGCTGGCCTCCATGAGTGTGTACAAAAGTAGACCATAACAGGAGCAATTAGAAACACTGCCTGGGGTGGTACCAGACTGGCAGGCAGACCATTTTGCTTCCAGATGTTTGCTGAATGAGACAGGCTATGCCTCCACCTTCCCATCTGGCTTACAGGGGAAACTCCACTGACCTCACAGCTTGCTTGTCAGAATTTTGCAGAATCTTCCGGCATGTGTTCGAGCCATCTCCCCCGAGCTCTCTCCTTCAGTGATACACCCTGGCAGGTAGAGGAGAACACGGGGCAGATGGAGACAGGCCTTGATTCAACTCCTTTGAATAGCTTTATTTGCCAGGACTGAAGGGAGGGGTAAGATCATGATTCGGAGGCAGCAGCATCTGTGTGTGTGAAGGCCTGGGTTGTGTTGTAGAAGCGCAGTGTTTCATTGTTGGCTTTAAAAATAATGTTCACAGCTGGCCTTAAAAAAAAAGAGAGAAGGTTATAAGAGGCAAGGAGATTAGACTCTGAATCTAGTTTTCTTTATCTGTACAGAAGAGAAGGTTTCATTTGAAAGGTTTTATCACCAGCAGGTTGACAGGCTACCGCAGTCACTAGCTCCATTTAGGATGAGACTGGAAAGTAATAAAAAGCTCTTCCTGTTTTATAGTTGCACCTGTGCCTACCGATGGACTAGCATCATGAGCTGTGGGGTGATGAGAATAAGTGAGGAGAGAATCAGAACCCCAAATGACTTGTTACAGTCACGCTCTCTTCAGTTTGACAATTACGTGCATTCATATTATAACATACAGTATGAAAAATGCATAGAAGAGACAAGAGAAAAAGTGTCATTTCATGTAATAAACACCGTTCATCTCAATATTTGGACATTAAACTAAATTACATAGATCTTTCCTCTTAAATTTCACTCCAGGGTTTATGAATTAGATGCCGTTCTGACATGGTTTTAAACGGCCAGAGGAAGATTTACCATCAGATTACATTTGGCTGGAATAATACTGACATAGAAATAATTGCTTTTCGACAGGTGGTTCTGCAGTCTCGTGATTAGAACTACAAATTCAATGTCAGCATAGATGTCCGCCCTGGATCTCTGTGAAGAATGACCTGTTTCTTTGAGATTTCACCTTCTCAAAGTGCAGAAACTCCCACAGTGAGTAACCAAGGGCCTCCAATGAAGACCCTCCCATTGTCTTTCCAATGTCACGGCGCCCATTTCATCTGGAAGCATCTTTAGATGTAGATAAGACTACTCCAGCGCGAAGTGACTATTCTTAGTTTTTTCATACTGTACACACAAAGGAATAGAGTAACAAAGTCTGGTGAGAATTAAATCCCTTTCTCCATAGATGTCCAACATGTAAGTGCACAAAACACTTTCTAGGCAAACAGGGTCCTGGATGGTCATGTTTGGGTTATAGGATGGAGCACACAGCCATGAGGTGGCATGTGCATGAATGAAATGACAGGCTCTATTCAGAGGCAGTGAAGATTTGCAGGGATTCCTTTACTTAAGAAGTATTAACTGAATATTCCTGCGTATGGAGCACTTTTCCCGGTGCGGGCTTATAGGAGAGAACCAAGTGACAGATGTACCTGCTCTCCCAGAGCTCTCGTGGCATGGGGGACAGGTAACAAGTCAGTAAGACGTGTGGGTGGGAGCCCGTGGACTGTGCTCAGTCAGGAAATAGGGGAGGGAAGGCAGAGAAGACTTCAGGGGGCGAGTGTGGCAATTTGGGGAGGGGTGTCCAGGAGAGGCCTCATGAGAAGGTGGCCTCTGAAGGAAGGAATGCAGAAGATGGCAGAGGCAGCCAGACAGGTATCTCTCAGGATGAGGAATGGCCACCAAGGTCAGGCGTGTCTGGGGTGTCGGAGGTGGCGGAGTGAGCAAGCCAGGAGGAGGAAGGGGAGGGAGAGGGCTCAGAGATGGGAGAAGGTCCAGGGCCTGTGAGTCTTGTGTGGCCTGGGATGTTTAATTTCAGAGAGAGAGGAAGCCACTTCAAAGAGTTTGGCGCCAACGAGGCCATAGTCTCATCACATCTGAACTGGATGGCTTGGACTGGCGAGTTGAGAAGAGACCACGGCAGGCCAAGAAGGACGTGACCAGACCAGCCAGGAGGCTGAGGGGACAGTCAGGGAGCAAGAGACTGCAACTGAGTATCTCAGCCTTAAAATGGATTTTAAAGTGTCGTGTGTGTCCCCCCCCCCCCACTTTCTTTCTTAATCTTAAATCATGTTTTGGAAATTTATTTTCTCCCTTTATCACTCCCTTGCACCATGCATACTTATCTGACCATATGCTTGCTTAGAAATCCCAGGGACTAATCTTGAAACGGCTTGAGCGCAGGACTCTCCCACTTGGGTGGGGGCGTCATGAGAAGGTTGATCCCTAACCTACCCGCAGTTGAGATAACACACCAATCAGACCTCCAGGCCGACTGCCACCCAAGATAAGCCATGAAGACACACCCTGTACTATGCCCGCATGTTTCCCCATACCTAGTATCCCTTTTTAAACCCTTGCACTCAGCTTAAAAAATCTGAAATGATTGCTTTGAGGCATGAGCCTGGCCATTTCCCCATCTGCTGGTTTTTGGAATAAAATCACCCTCCTCCCATTAGATCTCATGCTTGTTTATTTTAGTGCACAAGTGATGAGTATGATGATATATGTTCATATATTGTCTTTTGCCAATGGTTCCTCACTCTTAACCCACATAGCCCTTGCTACAGCTTTTTGTTATGATGTTGGGTGTGTTGGATCTCAGGCGCAGGCCTCAGGAGACAGAATCTCTCTGACCTTCTTCTGCCTTCCTTTCCCCCAAGGCGGGACTCTAATCTGATTGTGAGTTGAAAGACTCATTCCAGAGAGTCCTGTTCCACACTCTAGAGGAAGGAATGCAGCACAGAGAAGCCAAGAAAAATCTGAGTAGACAGGCCTTACTAGGTTTAGATAATACACTTTTTGTCGAAGCACATTTCTACATGGCTGTCAATCATCCCTATGTAATGAAGCCTCCCTAAAAAAATCAGCTTCCAGATAGCTGAACACAGGGAGGTTCCTGGAGGTTGGTGTACAGGGAGGGCATGGAATCTCCATGCCCCTCCCCCATACCTCTCCCTATGTATCTTGTTTATATCCTTTGTAATAAACCAGTAAATGTAAATACTTCCTTTAGTCCTGTGAATTAATTGGACCCAAAGAGGGAGGCGAGGGAACCCAACTTGAAGCTGGTAGGTCAGAAGTTCCAGAGCCCCAGATGCGCAACTGGCCTCTGAGAGGGGGAAGTCTTGAGGACACATCCCTCACCCTGTGGGATCTGACACCATCTCTAGGTTAACAGTGTCGGAATGGAACTGCAGGACATTAAGATGATGTCTGCTGCTTGATGGCAGGGAGAAACCCCCACACTGGTCACAGAAGTCTTCTTCTGTGCTGATGACTGTTGTGATGGGAGAGCAGAGGGAAAATACTGCCTGGGAGATTTTTCCAGTGCACACAAATAGATATTTTTGGCCTGAGCAACCTGAAGAATAAAGTTATGACTTGATGAGGAGGAGAAAGACTGCCAGAGGAGAAGGGTTTTTGGGGGAGGGGGCCGGGAAGGAGTTGACTGAAAAGGCTCTCAAGAGTTTGGGGCATTTTAAGTTTCAGCTGAAGGCTGGATAACCAAGTAGAGGCAGCAAGTAGGCAACTAGGTATCTCCTGCTGGGGCTCAAGGGGAGGTCTGGGGTTGAGGTGTCAATTCCCGGCATCAGCATAGAGATGATTTTTCAAGCAATCAGACAGGCCCGTTGCTGAGGGAGTAAGTGATCTCTATCCCTTTACTAGGGAATGCATAAAGGGAAGGAAAGACGGCAAAGGAGACGGAGAAAGGAGCTGCACGAAGAGTAGGAGCAAAAGCAGGCCGATGTGGTATCCTGGAAGCTGGGAGAACAGAGATCTCCAAGGAAGAGAGATCTGGAGCCAGGTCTCACAGTGAAGGCAATTCAAGGAGCACGGGGCCTGAGAACTGAACATCGTATTCACAGTCCAGAGGTGTTTGGTGGCCCTAAGTGGACCAGATGAATGTATGAACAGAACCAAAGACAGAGTTGCAGAGGAAAGCCACAGGTCATACGCTAGGCTGTTGTCCTGGAGTGTCCGTCACAGTCCCGCCCCTGCCCACTGTTCCTTTCTGAAGCACAGCTGCACCTGTGCAGACCCAGGCTGTTCCTTGCACGTGGTGTCTTATTCGGTGCCACATGATAGGCTCCTCATCAGCCTGGGAGGGGCCTGACACAGAGGGTTTTGCCAGTGCCCATCATGCCACCTCTCCGACATACAGAGACAGACCGACAGCAGTCGATGCTGAGGCTGAGCGATGCTCAGAGAGAGCAGAGGAGACAGGAGGGCCACGGTGGGCTGTGAGCAGGCTGAAGTTTCCGGTGGGCAGAAGTCATGTGTCTGGGCAGAGAGGATGGCACAGACAATGGTATGCAGATCGCAGAATGCAGTGGCTGCCTGGGAGCGGAAGTGAGAAGCCCGACCAGAAGAAGCAGAGATGGAGACCGTGGTGGAGTCCCATGAATGGTGGGGCACTAGTGTCTTTCGTTTCTAGAACCACCCAGCAGCCCTCCCATCTCCTCGAGGTCTTTGCTCCCCCAGCGCTGTGAGCATCTGCCCGTGAAGCTCTTTACCTGCACAAAGTCGAGGGCAATGAAAAAACCCTACAACACAACTGCCACTGTCCTACTCAAGCAGAGCATGATCTGGGCACGATGTGATCAGAGGGTTCTGAGTGAAAGCGAAAGAACATCAAACAGTGACTGCCTCTAGGAGAATGGGGAGTGTGAAGAAGGTATCAAGACTTATCCATAGTGTGATGACAAAACAGGTCTTCACAGATGTCTAGGAGGAAAGCGGGTCAGTTTTTCACTGACTTCTTCCTTCCTCGGTTTGACTGAAAATGTGAGGAAGGCCAGCTTTTCGTAGTGATGAGTTGGAACCGTTTTTACTGTTTTAGAGAGACCAGGATCACTGTTGCCCTCAGACTGTGAGCATTGAGTGAGTTGGTCCCTAGGGTTGAGGTTGAATGACGGGGTAGTACATGTGTGTTAAAGATATTCTGACAAGCCTGGCTTGGTGGCTCAGCCTGTAATCCTGCGCCTTTGGGAGGCTGAGGTGAGTGGATTGCCTGAGCCCGCGGGTTCGAGACCCTCCTGGGCAACTTGGTGAGACCTCATCTCTACAATAAATCAAAAATTAGCCGGGTGTGGTAGCGTGCACCTGTAGTTCTAGCTACTCAGAAGGTTGAGGCGGAAGGATCGGCCGGAGCCCGGCAGGTCGAGGCTGCAGTGGCCAGGAGCAGCCACTGCACTCAGGCTGCGGTGGCCAGGAGCAGCCACTGCACTCCAGCCTGGGTGACAGAGTGAGACTCCAAAACAAACAAACAAACAAACAAAACAAAGATATTCTGACATTGATAGGTCTTTGATACTGTTATTTTTGTTGAGGTCAAAGATTAAATGGTTTTTTTTCACAATGAATGTACAATATTCAGAATTTATGATGATTCTCAGCTCAACTATCAGAAGGTTAACCAAGGAATCAGGAAACCTCCCAAACTAAACCATCTTGGGAAAACTTTCTGGGATCTCTTCTTTAGGGCACTAAGGAAGAAGTTTCTGGATCCATTTCGGAACCATGGATGTTAAAAAACTATATTAACTGTAGCCTCTTGATTTTCATTTTGTGCTATGTAGACTGAGTTTGAGACTTATCACAGTGATGCTTGTTGAACACCTGCTTCGCACCAGGTTGCACATAAATCCTGGGAATGGTCTGCTGCTTTGTTAAACTCTTGGTGTGTCTGCGTGGCTCTTTGAGCTACGGCTGCCATGGTTTCCTAAGCTTTGGCCCCTCCCCTACCTTGTGAAGGTGAATCTCCATCCCCCTCTAATTTACTTTCTAGTCATTGCTCTGCTAAGCTATGGTCTGGCCACGTGGCTCCTTGAGCTCTGGTCACCATGTTTCCTAGCTTTGGCCCCCTCCCTACCTTGGGGATGCAAACCTTTTTTTCTCTCTCTAATTTACTTTCTAAATAAACTATATTTTCCAATCTAAATAAAAAAAAATCCTGGGAATGCCACACAAGTTAGTAGTAATCCTATTCCAGTCATGAGGTGTGGCATCTCAACTCAGCCCTGGTACAATCAGAGGTGCAGGAAAGCCACCCAGGCAGGAAAGCCACCCAGGCAGGAAAGCCACCCAGGAATTATTCTGGCTTACAGACTATTAACTTTTACCACTTCCTTCATGCAAAAAAAGAATTTTATTATCAATTTACCCAGCGGGTTAGATTAATATTTAAAAGAGTCACAGAGGCTGAGAAGAAGCATTGTGAAATTTCTAGATGTGCTGGATTTTTCTCATGTCATCTTGTATTTTCTCCAGAATATGAAATTGACCTCAGTCTGGTGTGAGGACGCCTCCCTGCTCGAGTGCTTATGTAACAACCGCAACCTGGCTTAGTTCAAAAACCAGGGGAACACCTAACTCGGGAGTAAACTCTTGTGGCAAATGGTGATAGAGTCTCAACCAATGACGATAGCGGAGCATTGGTTGATCATGGTGGCCAATATATTCAAATAAGGCTGTGACCAGTCCAATGCACACCCCACCTGTTTTTCATTCTCAAATATTGCCTGACCATGGTGCAGTCTGGAGTTTTTTGACCGATTCAGGTTCGAGGGCTTTCTCGTTCTGGAATCATGAATAAAAACCAATGAAGATATCTAAACTAAATTGGGTGGAATTTTGTCTTTTGATAGTAGTGACCAGAAATACTTAGCATATTTCTCTTTTTGTATAGAACCCGTGGCAACCGTTCCTGGGGCCACATCTCCCCGGAGCCTCTGCAGACAACTGGTATCCCCAGCCAGGTGTCCTCCTCGTGGACTGGGAAAGCTCTTTGGAGGTGATAGAGCGGGACCAGGCCTGCAGTCAAGCTGGGACTCAGTCCCTACAGGGGAAACAGCAGAGGGCCCGGGCTTCCGAGTTACTCTGACATCGCACAGACCAGACACCTGTGATGGAGGAGCAGGGTCATTCTGTGTCTTCTTTGCTGTGTGAACTTGGCCACAAAGCTGAACACTTGGCCAAGCCTCAGTTTCTTCATCTGTGCAAATGAAAAGGACTATGTCAGAGGGTTGTGCCAGGTCTGACGAGCTGATGAAGCTCGCACTAGCCTTCATTCCTGCTCTTTCCTCTGCCAGACCCACTCCGATGTGCTCTCCCTGGGGGGGGGGGCGACCCCAAGAAGAGTGGGGAGTCTGCAGTGGCGATGAGAAGGGGAGAGAAACGGGCCTCAAGGAATGGCTCCATAGCCCCCGCTCATGGCAAAATCTGGCAGTAGGTGAGACAGACAGTGGAGCTGGCCACACCCCATGAAAGAATGTAAGCGTGACGGCAGAAGGTTGCATGGACTCCGAGCTTCTGCCATACCTGTGGGTCAGGTTGGCATGAAGCTATTTTGTGACAAAGGCAATTTTGGCAATTGGCGTTTCCCTGCTGGTGGTATTACCTGGAACAGAATGACCTCTTCAGACGGTCTTTCCGGAACATGACCACCGAACATCTGCGACCTCTTTTGACCCCATGGTCGCGTGTAGGGCAGGTGGGATCTCCTGTCCTCATCATAGGTGAGAACCTACTGTGGTGTCCCTGAACGCCCAGGGCTAAAGCAGAGCCACGGGTGCAGAGCCACGGAGGAGCTGGAGACAGTCCCGTACTGCTGTCTCCACCAGAGCACAGCTCTCTCCCGTGGCTGAAAGATCAAAGCTACAGGGAGGGCTCACGGGGGCTGCCACTTGAGCAGCATGGTCTGTTTGAATGGATTTCTCTCTGTTGAAACTGAAAGCACAGAAACTCACACAGCAAAGGCTCAGGCGAGGGCCCCTCCTCCAACCCCTCAGAGCCCCCACCCAGACCAGTGGACACCAGGGGGTGCTAGCGGGGCCGGTGGGCACCCAGGGCTGTGGGGCGCACACGGTAAAAGGAACTGCTGCATGGCCCTCAGCCACAGCACTCATGCAGTACTCTGGACAACAGTTCATGTGTCCCAGTGACAGGGATCACTGGTGACAAGGGTCCCTGCCCACGGAGGCACGTGCGCTACGGTGTCGCAGGGTGATGTGTTGAGAAATCAACCTGTGTCTTCCACGTTGCTGTTCTTCCTGTCGTTTTTCTTCCCTTTTGCCATCCCAAGCTTGAGGCTGTCTGCCTCCTGTGGGGGATTGTGGGGGATCTTTCTTTGGGGTCACAAGACACCTTTGGAGGAGAAGAGGTGGAGGATGTAGAGTGACAAGGGTCTTGGAGAGCTTCCTCAAGGCTGACAGTGGAATAGGGGTGTGTGTGTGTGTGTGTGTGTGTGTGTGTGTGTGTGTGTGTGTGTGTATGCTGCAGGGGGTAAAGACAGGCACTGCCCATCCACCCACACCCAGCCCAAGGAGGAGGAAGTAACTCAGAGGGCTTGGCTGTGAGGAGTGCCCTAGGAGGCCCAGCCCTGCACTTTGAGGGCTGAGTCTTAGGCACCAGGCTGGCTAGGGCACAGCGTACGTCTTGGCATCTCTGATGGGACTGAGGCTAAGGCTCAGCACTGACTTTTTAGCCACCACACATATGCCCCGGACTCTCCTGTGATTCCAGAGACAAGGAGGACCCCTCAAACACGATGGAGATGGAACTTCACGCCACATGGGCCAGTTGATTTAAGGTTTGGAAAAATTCCAAATGTGGCATTTTTTTAATACTACTTGTCTTCACTTATCACTCTTAAATATATATCACCTCATTAAAAATTCACAATAACTCTGAAGTAGGCTTTATTGTAATCCTCATTTTGCAGAAGACAGTGAGCCCCAAATGGTTAAGTAACTTAATCAGCCGGATGCAGTGGCTCACACCTGTAATCCCAGTGCTTTGGAAGGCAGAGGCGAGAGGATTGCCAGACCACAGGGATTCGAGACCAGCCTGAGCAACAAGGTGAGAACTCGTCTCTACAATAAAATAAAAATTACCCAGGTATGGTGGCACACACCTGTGGCTCCAGCTACTTGGAAGGCTGAGGCAGAAGGATCTCCTGAGCCTAGCAGGTGAGCGTGCCACTACACTTCAGCCTGAGCAACAGAGCAAGACTCTGACTCAAAAAAAAAAAAAGGACTTGATTACACACAACTAATAGAAGGCAGACAGAACTTTAAATTGGGCATTCTTGCCGGGTGCAGTGGCTTACATCTGTAATCCCAGCACTTTAGGAGGCCAAGGCAGGAGGACCACTTGAGCCCAGGACTTCAAGACCACCCTAGGCAACATAGCGAGACCCTGTCTCTACAAAAAATTTAAAAAATTAGTGCAGCATGGTGGCGTGTGCCTGTAGTTCTGGCTCAGGTGGAAGGATCACCTGAGCCCAGAAGGTCAAAGGTGCGGTGAGCCATGATGGTGCCGCTGCACTCCAGCCTGGGTGGCAGAGTGAGATCCTGGCTCAAAAATAGAAAATAAATAAAAAATAAATCAGGCACCCCTGCTTGGGACCCCTTCCTTCCTATCTTTCTTTGCATAATATTTGGTTATAGAGTTTTTCATTCTTGAATTTGGCTAAGCATTTATTTTGACGTGGTTTCTTTTGAATTCCTTTATGGGTAACTGAATTCATCATAGAGCACCCACTGTATAACCCATTTGGTCACCACACCTGGAGGGCACAGCTCCCTCAAGGGTGCAGGCGCCCGCAGGAGGCCAGGACCTGGGTGTCCACAAGTTCCCTGTCCCAAACATTGTCCTCACCTGGGCCGCCTTTGGTCTCATGATGTGTAAGTTGTCACTCATGCATGCCCCCAAGCCCACTTGCTCTTAGCCATTCAGGGAAGAAAAATCCAGGCTTGGTGTTATTTAGGAAAAAAAAAGCAAAACTTTTTAAAAAAGAAAGCAAGAAAGAAACACCCACAAGAGAATCCTTTGTAACAGTTTGGTAACCAGAACAGAAAAACCTTTGATAAACTCCCTGGGAGAGCTTGAGTCTTTCTCCTCACTGGCCCTCCGGCGAGGAAAGACGGCAGATCAACCCTGAAACAAGATGACCTGTTCCACCGGCATCACTAAAGCCTGATCCTGGAGGAAGGAAGTGGGGTCTGGTTTCCACGGTTGCTATAAAAAAAAATCAGGGCTTTGTTTGTCGGGATTGCTCTTCCAGTGGTTGCAACGCACGGTGGTCTGTTTTGGCAGGAAAAGCACCTTCTGGGTTCAAAGGGCCATTTTTTTTTACAGGCCCGGCCAGTCGGAGCCCCGGGAGCCCGCGCGGTGTTCGGCGCTGAGGCCACTGGGTGGCGCTAAAGGCGCCGAGATGGAGGTTGAGGACGTCGCTTTCCGCTGCTGGGAGGCCTGAGTCAGTTACAGGGCGGGTGGGAAGGGGTGACTCCGAGGAAGGGGAGGGGGCCGACCTCCCACCCAAAGCCACTTTCAGTGTGGACAGTGCATGTTTTCTCTCTCTCATGGGGAGAAGAGAGACAAGCACATCTTCAGAAAGGATGTTTCTACAGGCTGAGTCTGAGTCCCCTAAAACGGCAAACCCAGACATCCAAAATGTTCCCAAATCCGAATCTTTTTGAGCACCGACATGACGCACGCCTAAGTACTTCAAACAGACTTTTTGTCTCCTACACAATGATTAAGAGTATTTCATCAAATTACCCTTCAGGCTACATGCGTAAGGTGTAGATGAAACATACAGGAATGTCATGCTTAGACCTGGGTCCCCTCCCCAAGGTATCTCATTATGTATATGCAAATATTCCCAAATCCAAAAAAAACAAAACAAAGCAAAATCCAAAGCACCTGTGGTCCCAAGCCTTCGGAAAAGAGATCATCAAGCTGTATTTGGAAGGTGCTACTTTTCTAGGTCTGTAAACGGGCGTCGGAGTTGAGTGTGCAGTTGGACACAGTATAGCTGGACTGTGCCCTTGCCAGCCTGCTGCACTGAAAGCGCTACCCGGTCGTGGCCCTGGGCACTTCCTTCCTTTGCTGGTCGTCCGTGACCCTCTGCAACCCTTCTGCACCTGCATCTCCACAGCTGCTGGATCCCACCGTCCTGCCTCCCAGGGACCAGGCCTGAGGTGTCCCCGGGCTCTGAGGGTGCTCGCTCAAATAAACTTGCTGAGCAACCTCCATCTTTTTTTTTTAGATTAGAAAATATGTTTTATTTAAAAAGTACATGAGAGAGAGAGAGAAAGAGAAAGAGGCTCACCTCCCCAGGGTAGGAAAGGGGACCGAAGTCTGGCAACATGGCTGCACCGCAGAACAGTGAGGCAGTGGCCAACAACTTCCATCTTAAAAGCCAACCCCCCCTGGAGGAGAGAGAAGCCCTTCCCCAGCCTTCCGCTTTTGGGAAGGGCTTGCTGGTGGCCGCTGGCTCCACCTTCCCTTCCTCTTCCTCTGATCCCTCCTTGGGTCTCTGTCCCTCCAGCTCCCTTGCAACTCATGCTGGCACTCCCAGATTCCAGAAGTTGCTTTTTGTCTCTTTTCTTTTCTCGCATGGCCTCCCCTTTCATTCCTGGATCTCCTTCTCGCATTCCTTCCTCCCGGCTCCTGTGACATGGACGTCCCTGGGGTTTCCCTCCAAGCCCCGCCTCTTCCACCATCCCACTGTGGGATCTGTTTTCCATAAAGCACTGCTGGGTGTGGAAGGGAGACCACCCAAGGCCCCGCCACCCAGCGCCCAAGGATTTGGGTCTGGGAGGCAAGGTGACTGTAGTTCTCGATTCCGTTTTTATTTCCTGGGTGACAGCAAGCTTGATCAGGTGTCCTGGGTATTAGGGAGGTTCCCCAGATCAAGGGATCCATGCAGGGGTTATTGGGAGAAGAGATTGGAAAGAGTATGGGGAAGTGCTCAGTGACCTGGTGCGGTGGCTCACACCTGTCATCCCAGCGCTTTGGGAGGCCAAGATGGAGCATTGCTTGAGCCCAGGAATTTGAGTCCAGCTTGGGCAGCACGACCTTGTCTCTATAAAAAATAATTATGTATAAATTAGCCAAGTGTGGTGGTGCATACCTGCAGTGCCAGCCATTTGGGAGGCTGAGGCGGGAGGATGCTTGAGGCCTGGAGTTGGAGGCTGTCGTGAGCTATGCTCATGCCACTGCACTCCGTCCTGAGTGGTAAAGCAAGACCCTGCCTCCAAATTAAAACAAAAATAAGAAGAAAGGTGCTCAGCACCGAGCTAGCAGTTTGCACCCAGTCTGCAGAGTCCAGCTAGGGACCACTTCTTGGGGAGGGTGGAGGGCAGTCAGCACCCTGGCTTCCCATCCCAGGCACCCTCAGGGAGTGCAGGGGCCCTGGCGCTCCAGTCACCGCTTGCTGCACAGCCGACCCTCCCAGAGCCTCACTGCCGTGGCAGATCACCAGACCTGCAGCTTGGGCAGGATGCAGAGTCGGGGAGGGCTCAGCTCTGCCCCCGTGGTGGTAGGGTCGGCTTCAGCAGGGTCATAGGGCAGCGCCTCTGGGGCTGGAAGACACACTCACCCAACCGGTGGCTCCAGTGGCTGAGAGATTGAAGTTGGCTGGGAGCGCAAGCCGGAGTGGAGGCTGGGCCTTGGACCCTGGCCCCATGGACTTTCCTGTGATCTGCTTGGCCTTTCTCAGTCTAGTCCTTTCCAGTCTGTGGTTAGGCGCCAGAGTTGAGCACAGGAGGTCATGAGCATGGCTTTTACCCTCCTGCCTTCCTCTGCCATAACTTTTGGCCGACCTCCCTTTGGACATGGGCAAGCTTGCAGAGGAAAGGAAGGCTGTCAGGAACTCGATTCGTTGCCCTGTCCAGGAGGATGGAGAGGAGGGGAGAAAGACGAAGTGCCCGAGTTCCAAGAAGCTTCCAGCAGCCTGGCACTTGCAGCTGGGGGCAAGAGAGTGTGACCTGAGGGAAGGAGAGAGTTGAGCCACTGAGCCATCATAGGGGTGTCGTGTCCAGACACCTGCCTCCCAGGCATGGAGCAGACTTCCCACTGCCCCTGCTGTTACCCTGGGCGCAGTCTTAGTACTGAACCGATTTTAAGCTTCTCTTTCTAGTTTTTGCGTTGTGTTTCAAAAGTAACAGGAATTCATCGTCCAAGGCCCAGCCAACCTGGGCATTTCCCTCAGGGGTAGTGACAGGAAAGAAATGTCATGCCCACTGAGGTGGACATCTGTGTAGCAGATCCGCAGTGGAAGCCTTGAACTCACCTTCCAAATGCTGCCAAGTAACTATGGGGGAATGAAGGCTCCGTCTCACCGCAGACCCAGACCAGCGCTAAGACCATAACCTCCAGCAATGCCAAACCTCCTCCCATACAGAGAAGAAAGATGGCCGGTCAGTAGAATGACTCCTTCCAACGATGAAGGGGACAAAGGATATACATATACTAAGGAACGAGGTGGGCAGGGTGAGAGTGACTCGATGCCAACAACCGCAGGGGCCCTTGGACATCGGTTCAGCCTATTTCCTGATTCCCGTCTTCTTCCTTTTGCAAGCACCGAACTCATGTCCTCTGCATACACACACACACACACACACACACACACACACACACACACACACACCCCTTCCTGCCCCACCAGACCAGCAGAACCGTAAGGCTGTCACCCAGGGAGAACTGATGAAGTCCAGCGAATAAGGGGAGCATTGGTTTTAAAAGAGTTTCCCCCCAAGAGACAGGAGAGTCCAGGAATGTCACTAGAACTCATCTTGGGAATCCAGAGATTATTCCTTCGGGGATCCCATCTGTTACTGTCAGAAACTCGCCACATGACTTTGTGAAAAGTCTCCCAGAGGCTGTGACTCAGCTTCCTCAGAGAGATCGTAGTTGGGAAGAATTGGGAAATTTGGTGGGATTTTCAGCCAGTCCTTGATGGATGGGTAAGGTTCAGATAAACCCAGAGGAGAGCACGGGTGAGAAGTGGAGGAAGGAGGCCTGAGTAGGCCTCCAGGAAGGGAAGGGTGTGCACTTTGGGGTCTAAGTCTCCTGGGTTCATCTTTTGGCCCCGTTTATTTTTTTTCAAGTTGGAGTCTCACCCCATCGCCCAGACTGGAGGGCAGTGGCCGCTCCCGGCCACCGCAGCCTCGCCCTGCCGGGCTCCGGCGATCCTTCCGCCTCAGCCTTCCGAGTAGCTGGAACTACAGGCCCGCGCTACCATGCTCGGCTGATTTTTGATTTATTGTAGAGATGAGGTCTTGCCAAGTTGCCCAGGCGGGTCTCGAACCCACAGCCTCAGCCAATCTACTCACCTCAGCCTCCCGAAGGCGCGGGATGACAGGCTGAGCCACCGATCCCCGCTTGGCCCCGTTTTTAAGACCTTTAGCAAGACTGTCTTTAAATCTGTGTCTATGGAATACTGTTCAGCCGTCAGAAAGTGTGAAATAGTGTCTTTTTTTTTTTTTTTTTGAGTCAGAGCCTCTTTCTGACACAGGCTACAGTGCAGTAGCACCCTCACGGCCACTGGGCTCAGATGATCCTTCTGCCTCAGGCTTCCAAGTAGCTGGAAATACAGATGCGTGCCACCATACCCAACTAATTTTTTTGATTTATTGTAAAGACAAGGTTGCCCGGGCTGGTCTCCAACCCTGGGGCTCAGATAATCCTCTCACCTCCATCTCCCAACATGCTGGGATTACAGGTGTAAGCCACCGTGCCCAGCTTGAAGTACTGTCTTTTGCAGCAATTTGAATGGAATCGGAGACCATCATTCTGAATGAACTAACTCAGGAAAAGAAAACCAAATACTGTATGTTCTCACTTATAAGTGGTAGCTAAACTAAGGATCTGCAAAGACATAGGGAATGGTGTAATGAACACTGGAGACTCAGAAGTGAGGGGGAGGGCGAAAAACCACCTGTTGGGTACAATCTGCACAGGTGAGACTGAAAGCTGTTTGTACCCCTAACGCTATTGAAATAAAGAGAAATAAAACAAAGTCTCAGTGTTAATCTGTAAAAAGTAATGATCAGAGTAAGCACCTCAACAGAGCTGCTGTGGGAATATGAGACCATGCACATATGATTTGCTTGAGGAGAGAGTTATCCTGATAGAACGTGATGTTAGTGGTAAGATGTTTGTGTATTTGGAGACCAGACCAGTCCCGTGGGAGCTCAGGGCTTGAGCTGGGGAGGAATGGAGAGCAGTTTAAAAGGTAGCAGAGCGGGCAAAGAGCAGTGGCTCATGCCTGTAATCTCAGCAACTTGGGAGGCCAAGGAGGGCAGATTGCTTGAGCCCAGGAGTTCAAGATCAGCCTGGGCAACATAGCAAGATCTCCCAAAAAATTAGGCAGAGTGGTGGCACATGCTATAATCGCAGCTGCTTGGGAGTCTGCGGTGGAAGGATTGCCTGAGCTCAGGAGGTCAAGGCTGCAGTGAGTTGGGATCATGCCATTGCACTCTAGCCTAGGCAACAGAGTGAGACCCTGACTCAAAAGAGAAAAAAGGTAGCTGGGTGTGATAATGAAATCCCTCTGAATGTTGACACTGGAAGATTTTGGATGTGCCACTTGCCACCTGAATAACCCCAAATGCCAGAGCCTTGAGAGAAATTGTCAAATAAACACTGTGTTGGTCATATCATCCAGGATCTGGCCTTTTCGAGAATACAAGACTTTGAGGGCAGAGACTGCAAACTGATAGACCTTTGCCAATTCCCCACAAAACCCAGCACCCAGTACTGGTGCCTGGCTGCTACGTTTTGAATGGGGGGAACATGAGCTCACTAATAAATGTGGTAACTCCACCTCAATGGTTACGTCTTCCATAGCAGGAACCCTCAACCCCCAGGCCACAGACCAGTATCAGTCCATGGCCTGCTAGGAACCAGGCCACACAGCAGGAGGTGAGCAGCAGGTGAGTGAGTGAAGCTTTATCTGTATTTACAGCCCCTCCTCATCACTTGCATTACTGCCTGAGTTCCATCTTCCGACAGATCAGCGGCGGCATTAAGTTCTCATGGGAGCGTGAACCCTACTGTGAACGGTGCATGCAAGGGATCTAGGTTGTGTGCTCCTTATGAGAATCTAATGCCTGCTGATCTGAGGTAGAGCTGGGGAGCTGGGGAGTGGCTGCAAATACAGATTGACATTAGCAGTGAGATCTGACTGCACAGAGACCATAACAAATCAATTGCTTGCTGACTCCTATCAAAAGCCTATCAGTAGGTGGCAAGTGAGTTGATGCACTTCAATTGTACAGTTGCATCTGGTGGCAGGCTTTAAGTCCAAATCCGACACTTATTTTGGTCTGTGTGTGGCTCACCTTTTTTTTTTTTAACCACTTCTGTTTGCACCTCTTTTATTTTATGGTGAGTTGTATAATTATTTCATTAGATATTACAATGTAACAGAAATAAAGTACACAATAAATATTATGCGCTTGAGTCATCCTGAAGCCACCCCCCTCCCCTATCCATGGAAAAATCGTCTTCCAAGAAATCAGTCCCCGATGCCAAAAAGTTTGGGGACCGCTGCTGTATAGTTCAACGAATAATCAGATCAAAACCCACCTGTCTCAGATTGTTTAGATATAGTCATGGGTGAGTCAGGACGCAGAGATGACTCCAAAACAAGCTCCAGGATTCTCTCTGTCCTTGGCACACTCATTATGAGTGAAACCAAAAGAAAAAGAGACTAGAAAAAATAGGTAGTACCCGATGATAGCAAAGGTGTGGTTAAATAGGCAGTCAGATGCAATGTGCAGAATATGATAAATTGGCACAAACCTTTTGCAAAGCAATTTGATAATTTATATTCAAAGATCTATAGCCTTCAGGCCAAATTAATCCACACAAGTGGATTTATCTATAAACAACGTCTGGATTAAAAGTGGAGCCAAGCAGGGTGGCTTGCAGAACTCAGGGGGAAAGCAGAGCTGAAGTGTGGTGAGATAGAGCCGGAGAGGGGAGGACAGAGGAGGGTAGCAGAGCCCATGTCGGATGTGGGGGACAGTGGAGAGTGGCCAATCAAGGGCGTGGAGTCCCCACAATAGGGTAGTGGGGGTAGGAGGTGGATATGGGAGGAGGATTGACTCAGGAAGTCCATACATTGAGGGTGGTGGAGCCAGGTTCCGTTATCCCCCTGGAAAGGGGAAGCCTAGATTGAAGTCTGACGTGTAGAACTAAAAATGGGGCTCTTGATGTGAACTTGTGTTTGCAAACTTCGCAGGTGAAAAATGCCCTCCCTTTGTTGTCTTAGTTTAACCTGTAATCCCAGCACATGGGGAGGCCAAGACAAGTGGATCGCCTGAGCCCGTGAGTTCAAGACCAGCCTGGGCCACTAGGTGAGACCTCATCTCTACAAAAAAAAAAAAAAAATTAGCCGGACATGATAGTGCACACCTGTATTTTTGGCTACTTGGAAGACTGAGGCAGAAGGATCGCTGGAGCCCAGCAGGTCGACACTGGGGTGGCCATGAGTGTGCCACTGCACTCCAGCCTGGGTGACAGACTGAGACGCTAACTAAAAAATAAAAAGGAAAAATAAAAGAAAAATTCAAAAGGATTGATGAGATTGAGTATTTTTTTCATTTGCTGATCCTCCATTTTTAGTGTCTTTTTTCTTTTTTAAAAATTTTACCTGAATATCTTTCTTTTTATTTTATTTTTATTTTAAAGATGCGGGGTACCACTCAGGGTTAGGTATACAGATGCTCCTTATGCATGTAGCCTTGTTGATGAGATGTGCCCCCACCCCTCACAGATTCCCGTTACTGCCAATCCCACCCCCACCCTCTGGTTTCTTCTCTAAAATGCCTGTTTACATCTTTTGCCATTAAGAGTTTTTGAAATATTAGTAAACTTGGCACTCGTTCCTAATTAAGTATCATGCACATTTTCCCGGTTCTTTAGTTGCATTTTATAGCTAAACAGATTAAAACTTTCTTATTTGTTCAAGGTCTCTCCATTCTTCCCCCTGATGCTGTCTGTATCATGCTGAGAAACAGGCTTCTCTCCTCTATGTCTCTAGAACGACGCACCCATGCTTTTGTCAGGAACGTTTCTGATTTACCGTGTAGGTTGGCGGTGCTGGATGCATCTGGGTGCCGCTGGGAGAGCACTGGGGTGCACAGGGAGCTGAGGGAGAGCCTGGAGTCACCGAGTCACTGAGAGCTGGGGCCCTTCCTCTCAATATCCTGTCTCCAGTTCCTCATCTGTAAAATGGGGATACCGATAGAACCCACCTTCCAGTGCGAGGCAGGAAGGCCTTGAGACCATCCACACTAGTGCTTCGAACTGTCCTGGCCCAGAGCACGCACTCAAGCCTTCAGTACTGTTACTATCCACCATGTCTGGTGAGGCCCTTCAGGTGATGGGGTACGTCGGGGCTCCCAGGGTCCCTGGTCCCCGCGGGGTGGGGAAGGGGGGTGTCTGGATGGGGCCACAGCAAGGCTGCCCCGCAGGCCAGGAAGATGCTTCCAGGTCTGTCTGGTGATCCAGGAGAGGACCCAGGAGACGCCAGGCCTTCCAGAAGGCGGCAGTGTCACCAGAGCCTGGAGCCAGGTTCGCTCCTGTCGCTGGGAGTCTCTACTGCCACCGGAACCTCTAGGGCTGGTAGACTAGTCGTCCTCCCAGGAGGCTCGGATTTTTTAATATAGGGAATTACACTCACACACACACACTTTAAATAATTAGCAAATCCAGGATAAAGGATAGAGATTTCCCGGCTTTGGCTGGGTCAGAGCCAGCCCCGGAGCCCAGAGGAGGCGGACAGGGATGAGGACCCGCTGTCCAGGTCCACGGGCAGGGAACGATCGGACCAGCATCCCTTACTGGGAGACCTGGGTGAGGGGCGAGGCCCCCAGCAGGGAGACCTCCTAGATCAGGGTGCGCTGGGTGGGTGGCCCCTCCCCCTAGATCGGGGTGCGCTGGGGCGGTGGCCCTTCCCCCTAGACCGGGGTGCGCTGGGGGGTGGCCCCTCCCCCTAGACCGGGCTGCGCTGGGGGGTGGCCCCTCCCCCTAGACCGGGGTGCGCTGGGGGGTGGCCCCTCCCCCTAGACCGGGGTGCGCTGGGGGGTGGCCCCTCCCCCTAGATCGGGGTGCGCTGGGGGGTGGCCCCTCCCCCTAGACCGGCGTGCGCTGGGGG
>NW_007251151.1:244774-301603 GCF_000164805.1 Carlito syrichta | reverse complement strand
GCCCGCGTGTCGGGGTGGGGTCGTCCGCGCGTGTCTGCGGGGGCGGGAGGTCTCTCCCCCTTCTTTATTAGACGGGTACGGGGGTCCCCGCCGAGGCTTTCGGGTCAGCGCTTCGCTCCAGCATGAAGTGTGCTTGGAAACGGTCCTTGCGTCGTCCAACAGGCTCTCATCTCACCCCCCCTTGCCGCCTCTGAGGCCTGCAGTGCCCTGAAATTCTCGTATTAAACTGGTAATTACTGAGTTGCTTCTCTGTCCCGTGTTCTAGACGCGGAGATCCCCCGCTTTATTTTATTATTGTTATTATTGAGTCAGAGTCGGCTCCGTCGCCCAGGCTGGAGGGCAGTGGCCGCTCCCGGCCACCGCAGCCTCGACCTGCTGGGCTCGGCCAGCCTTCCGCCTAGCCTTCCAAGGAGCCGGAATTACAGGCATGCGCTACCACGCCTGGCTGATTTTTTTATTTATTCTGGAGACAAGGTCTCGCCAAGCTGCCCGGGCTGGTCTAGAGTCCCTGGGCTCGGGCCATCTTCTGGCCTCCTCCTTTCAAAGTGCTGGAATTAGGGGTGTGAGCCACAGCACTGGTGAGTGGCCCTTCCTCCTAGATTGAGGTGCCATTTTGTGATCTTAATATCTTATTATCCTGTTGATCTTTGTACTTCCAGGACCAAATACAGTAGCTGAGCTTGAGATGCCTTTTTTCTTTGCCTTTTGGATTTTCCCTTCACTTCTTATACCTCTACCTCCCCTACCTCACCCGTTCTATTCCTAGATGTCAGTTCCCAGGAAAGCCACATTTCTTCAGGCCCCCATCTGGAAGTGCTGAACTCACAGGGATTCTCCAGTTTGTTTGGTTTTTGTTTGTTTGTTTGTTTCAAGGGCACAGTTTCTAACTGTTAGTAGGGATCTTGTCCAGCTCTTGAACATGGTAAGACGAACACATTCAGGAAGAGTGGCTCAGAAGCCCATTTCATGGTCAGCCCCCAGAGCAGGCGTGGGGTCCAACACAAATCCCAACATGGCTCCTGGCCCTTCCAGACAGCGGCTGTCATTGTTTCCAGGCAGGCAGAACTCCAGGAGTGGAGTTTCTGTAGCAGGGGGAAGGATGGGTGGGTGGAGAAGGGGGTGGCGTAGTTTCCTTGACTGATGTAAATATTAGGATAATATCGTAAATAGACTAAGAAAATGAAATAATGTGTTTCAGAACCAAATCCAAACGATTATCTTAGATAATTAAGAAGAATTGCCTGTATGAGAGATATCACGAAACTGGTCCAGGAGGAGGAGAGAACTGACTGATCTGGGAGAAGAAAGTTAGGACACAGAAAGTGGAAAAAGAAACCGGAAGGAAGTGGGAAATGTCACCTTCATTAATCTGAACAAATTTAACCTGCGCTTCAAGTATTTTTTGCTGCTAAAATGGACTTAAATGCTTATTTACAGGCTACTGATGACTTGTCCTTTGAAACCTCATTCCCTCACAGGTCTGTGGCATGGCACTGTGGAATCCCTCATTTAAGAAACCATGCTGGCCTGCCATCAGCTGGCTTGACTCATAAAATACTAGAACATTCTTTTTTTTTTTTTGAGTTGGTGTCTCACTCTGCCGCCCAGACTGGAGTGCAGTGGCCGCTCCCGGCCACCGCAGCCTTGACCTGCTGGGCTCCGGCAATCCTTCCGCCTCAGCCTTCCAAGTAGCTGGAACTACAGGCATGCACTACCATGCCCGGCTAATTAATGCTAGAACATTCTACACTTCCTCTGTATGTTGTTATAGTTTCTTCTCCTCTTCCTTCTTTCTTTCCTCCCTCCCTTCCCTCCTTTTTTTTTTTTTTTTTTTTTTTGAGTCAAGATCTCACTCGGTCACCCAGGTTGGAGTGCAGTGGCATAACCGCTACTCATTGAAGCCTCAACCTCCTGGGTTCAGGGAATTCTTCCACCTCCGCCAGCTGAGTAGCTGGGACTACAGGAGTGCACCACCACGCCCCACTAATATTTTGATTTTGATTTTTGTATAGACAAGGTCTTGCTATGTTGCCTAAGCTAGTCTCAAACTCCTGGACTCAAGCAATCCTCTCACCTAAACCTCCCAACGTGCTGGGATTATAGGCATGAGCCACCACGCCCAGGCCTGCTGCTATAGTTTCTAAGGATAATTTTCATTTGGATAAATTCTCCAATAAACTATTAATGTTATTGCCTTGAATACATTTGTATCTTCAAAACTGATGCTTTATGAGAATTCTCCTTTTGCTATGAAACTCAAATAGCATTTAAAATAACTGAAAACAAAACAAAACATGGTCAAACACCTGCCTCTAACTGCAGAGCTTGCTACCTGGTTAACCCACAAAACGTTTTCAGACTAGAGATGTGGTTTTTTGTATGCCGTGTTTTGCTTTGATTTTTGCGTAGCTTTAAAATTTTCTCATAGAAATCAGGATCTCTGACTTGAAATATTAGTAAACTTAGCACTCGTTCCTAATTTTGAGTCACTGCCCCCCAGTCTGAATGCAACACTTGGCAAGTGCCAGTTGAGTGGTTGCTGCCCCCTGAGGACAGGGCAGCTTCTCTCCAGCCTACAGGCTCCTCTGGTCCTGCTGTCTAACTCCGCCCGTTCATTCAGCTGTGTCGCTGGTCTGTTGCTTATCATTGGGAGACTTTATTCTGCCAGTAAGTCTTCAGCTTATGTAAATGTTTCATTTAATTGTGGATTATAAAAGCAAACATGGGTTCAGAAACCACAGAGGTGAAACCAGGCTCTGCTACAATTAAAATTAAATCTGGGCCAGGCTCGGTGGCTCAGCCTGTAATCCCAGCACTTTGGGAGGCCGAGGTGAGAGGATTGCCTGAGCCCATCGGTTCGAGATCAGCCTAGGCTACTTGGCGAGACTTCAGCTCTACAAAAAAAAAAAAAAATTAGCTGGACTTGGGGGCACACACCTGTATTGCCAGCTACTAGGAAGGCTGAGGTGGAAGGATCACCTGAACCCAGCAGGTTGAGGCTGCAGTGGCTGTGAGCGTGCCACTGCACTCCAGTCTGGGGGACAAGAGTGAGACTTCAACTCAAAAAAATAAATTAAATTAAATTAAATTAAATCTGTAACAGGAGGTTCCTTTTCAAAGCTGCATGCCTACTAATGTTTATTTTATTTTAAAGATATGGGGTGCAATTCAGGAATAGGTATCCAAATGACCATTGTACACGTAATGTTTGGGCCTAACTTTGGTCCCCACTTTGCCTGGTTTGAGATCGGGCATCTTTATTAATGAAGTGTGTGCTCCCCCTCCCTTGGCAGTGTCCTGCTACTGCTAATCCCTTTCTTATAGTATTATAATGACTGTTCAGGGTGCGTTTATGAGTGAGAGCATGTGGTACTCGGTTCTCTGTTTCTGCGATAGGTCACTGAGTATTACATCTAACTTCATCCAAGTTGCTGCGAAGTTCATAATTTTGTCCTGGTTTATGGCTGTGTAATATTCCATCGTGTATATGTACCACTTTTTTTTTATCCAGCCTATTTCAATCAGCAGCACAGTTGATTCCATGTTTTTGCTATTGTGAATAGTGTTGCAATAAACATGCGTACACAGGTGTCCTTTTTGTAGAAGGATTTTAGTTCCTCGGGGTATATTCCCAGTAGGGAGATTGTGGGGTCATATGGAAGGTCAATTTTTAGATCTTTTAGGCATCACCACACGGTTTTCCACGGTGTTTGGACTAGTTTACACTCGCACCAATGGTGTAGAAGTGTTCCCTTATCTCCACATCCTTTCCAGCATGTTGTTTTTTGAGTTTTTGTTGTTGTTGTTGTTTTGAGTTGGAGTCTCACTCTGTCACCCAGACTGGAGTGCAGTGGCCGCTCCCGGCCACCGCAGCCTCGACCTGCTAGACTCCGGCGATCCTTCCG
This sequence comes from Carlito syrichta, assembly GCF_000164805.1. Classification (NCBI taxonomy): domain Eukaryota; kingdom Metazoa; phylum Chordata; class Mammalia; order Primates; family Tarsiidae; genus Carlito; species Carlito syrichta. The sequence goes on along the minus strand of NW_007251151.1, from coordinate 297,698 downwards.
CCTCAGCCTTCCAAGGAGCTGGAACTATAGGCGCATGCAACCATGCCCGGCTAATTTTTGATTTATTGTAGAGATAAAGTCTCACCAAGTTTCCCAGGTGAGTCTCGAACCCATGGGCTCAGGCAATCCACTCACTTCAGTCTCCCAAAGCACTGGGATTCCAGGCTGAGCCACCGAGCCCGGCTGTTCTTTGAGTTATTGATGATGGCCATCCTGACTGGAGTTAGGTGGTATCTCAGTGTGGTTTTAATTTGCATTTCTTTAATGATTAGTGAGTCTGAGCATTTTTTCATGTATCTGTTGGCTGCGTAGAGATGAGGTCTTGCCAAGTTGCCCAGGCTGGTCTCAAACACCTTGTCTCAGGCAGTCCTCTCGCTTCTGCCTCTCAGAGTGCTGGGATTATAGGCATGAGCCACTGCACCTGGCAAGGCCTACTAATTTAAACATCCATGCTGTGTACGTGTTCTCTCTCCTACATTTCACAGCTGCATTCATGCACTTGAATATGCATTTTTGCTCAACTCTAATATTCCTACTTGCAAATCTGGAGGGTTGGAGTCAAGAGAAGGAATAGCCAAACTTGAAGACAAAAAATTGGGTATCTTCTTTGCTTTTGAAAAGTCTCTGTGTATAGCCAAGCACTCTATGTATCTTGGTTTTGTGAACAAGGATGGCACAAAAGTTAGATGAGTCGAAATTCCCCTGTGGTGCTTTCTCCTTTCTAAGAGCTTTGTGGAGCAGGGGTAATAAAGGTGTTTCGGAAGTCTCAGTTACAGCCTTGATCCCATGCCAAGGATCCAAGAGACCCTGACATTTCACATCAGTCATTTGGAACATGAACTCTAAATCTCCCTCTTACCTCGGGGAACAGCAGTTTTGCTCTCTTGTGCCACTTCCAAGACAGAACCTCACTACGCTGAAATACTACCCGGGGATTAGGGCATTTACCGGGGAGATGTCCGAAGAGGCCAAGGCAGAAAGAACACGTGTACTGGGGGGGTCAGTTTCAGCAAGATCGTGGGAGGACTGCTAAGAAGATTTTATTCATTCATTACTTGGGAGCTCAAGGAGGCCTTCTGTCAGGTCTTTTTCCATGGTGTCCCATTGGCTCGAGAGACAGGCCAGGTAGGCGTTTATGAGAAGCTGTCAACATCGGGAATTAGTTCATGGGGAGGCAGCAGGAGGGGCTGCAGTGCCACACACTGGAACGTCACGGATGAAGGCCTGACGTGTCCACGAAAACGACGAGGAACCATAGTTCCTGATCCTGAGTTCTCCCCAGCATTATGCACATGACGCTGTCTCAAAGGAGAGATTTTCTGCCATTAGGGTGAGGGCAGTTGCTATAAAACTTGGACTCGGGGTCAGTCCTGAACACAGACAGTGCTCCCACTGGCCTGCAGGGAGAGTTTTCCTCCAGTCCACTCACAGCTCTCCCTCAGGCAGCCCTGCTCTGAGCCACCTTAAAAGGAACACAGTAATCATGGTTCTTTATTGACAGCTGCCCTGTCCCAGCGCTGACCCTCAGCCAACGTGGCCAGGAAGGTCCTACTTTCATCTGCAGTCTGTAGATGAGGTGCAGAGGGGTTAGGTAACCTGCCCGAGCTCTCGCAGATCCTTCGTGGAGGAGCCAGGATCCCAAACCAGGTGCTGGCTCCAGAGCCTGGAGCCCTGAATGGGCGACAGGGATGGCAAGGCTTGGCTGAATGGCGTGAACATAGAGCCAGCCGTTGGCACTGGTCTGATGCAGTGAAGAAGAAGGAGCCTGGGTCACAGAGGGGACCTGGATGGTTGGTACAGAGCCTGCCCGCAGAATTCAGACCATACTTGGTGAGGCCCCACACAGACGTAGTTCGATTTGGTGCTCAGATTTTCTCTTGGGTGAATTATCTGCTTCTTTCTTCTGCCCATTTTTCCATTGAGAGTCTACTGCCTGTCCATTCATAATTAGTTCGTTGTCTACACCTCCGCCACAGGGCAGGTGTTTTGGTCCGTATTGTCTACTACTGCACACCCAGCCCATAAGAAGTACTCAGCACATAAGTGCTCAAGAAATATTTGCTAAATGAAGGAAGGAATGTTAACTCTCTGTCATTTTCTAGTTTAGCGTGTCTTAATTTGTATGTGCCCAAGTTTTAAGTAGCTAAGTGATCTTGTTCTTTGCAGTTTTTCCATTTTTTAAAATGTTTTTAAAGTCCTTTCCCAGGTATAGGTCATATAAATATTTAGCTATTTTTTTCTAGCTTTCTTTTTTTTTTTTTTTTTTGAGTTGGAGTCTCACTCCGTCGCCCAGACTGGAGTGCAGTGGCACGCTCCCAGCCACTGCAGCCTCGACCTGCTGGGCTCCAGTGATCTTTCCACCTCAGCTTTCTGAGTAGCTGGAATTACAGGCACGCGCTACCACATCCGGCTGATTTTTGATTTATTGTAGAGATGAGGTCTCGCCAAGTTGCCCAAGCGGGTCTCAAACCCGCAGGCTCACGCAATCCACTCACCTCAGCCTCCCAAAGCACGGGATTACAGGCTGAGCCACCGAGCCCGACTTCTAGCTTTCTTTATTTCTTTATTATTATTATTATTTTTGTTTTGTAGAGATAAGGTTTCACTATGTTGCCTAGGCTGGTCTCAAACTTCTGGCCTCAAGCGATCCTCCTGCTTTGGCCTCCCAAAATACGGAGATTATAAATGTGAGTCACTGAGTTCACCCTCTAATTTTCTTATGGTGATTTTTTTTTTTTTTTTTACATCTACTGCTCTCATTCACCTGAAATTCGTTTTGCTTTGTTGTGCAGATAGTAGCTACAAGTAACTTCCTTTCAAATAGGTCTTCAATGTTTTCAGCACTATTTATTGACTAATCCACCTTTCCTTCCATTGGTTCATCTGCCCACTCCTGTATAAGCACTATATCCTTAAGTTATTGTGTGTACACGTATGTGTATGTTTACTATATAATGTGTACCCTGATATCTTTTGGTATATGTTGGCCCTTGTTATTCCTTTTCAAAATTTTGTTGGTTGTTTTGATGCGTGCTTAATATAGAATTCAACCTAAATATCAACTTAGGAATAATTGATACTCTATAATGTTCACCTGGAGACATGACTCATAAGTGCTAGCTTGCTCTGACCGGTTTTCTTGGGTTTCCCAGGTAGACTGCAAATAATGGCAGACATGCTGCTTGTTTTCAGGGGCCCTAGAGCCTGGATCTGTCCCATCCTAAGCCTGCACTTCTAACCACCACACAACGTGGCACCCTGAATTGTGATCTGGACCTAGAAGTGATGTAACTATGTGATCCCGGGGTAGTCACTTCGTATTCTGAAAATGACAGAACTGTATTAGTTATCTGAAATGAAAGATTGAAAAGTGGACTTCAATGCTCAGTGTGGCCCAACTCACTTGATTCTGGGCTCATCCCAAGAGCTCATCATCTTTTCCGAAGTGGTATGTAGCCATGCAATATGGGAGAATGGAAAACTGAAAGGCAGCTGAGTGGTGGCTCAGCCTGTAATCCCAGCATTTTGGGAGGCTGAGGTGAGATGATTGCCTGAGCCCAGGGGTTCAAGGTCAGCCTGGACAGCTTGGTGACACCTCGTCTCTACCATAAATCACAAAAACATTAGCGAGGTTGGTGGTGTGCTTCCAGCTACTTGGAAGGTTGAGGTAGCAGGATTGCCCGAGCCCAGCAAGTTCAGGCTGCAGTGACCATGAGCATACCACTGCACTGGGCAACGGAGTGAGACTCCAACTCAGAAAACAAAAAACAAAAACAAGCCGGGCTCGGTGGCTCAGCCTGTAATCCCGCGCCTTTGGGAGGCTGAGGTGAGTGGATTGCCTGAGCCCACGGGTTTGAGACCCGCCTGGGCAGCGAGACCTCATCTCTACAATAAATAAAAAAAAATCAGCCGGGCGTGGTAGCGCATGCCTGTAATTCCGGCTACTTGGAAGGCTGAGGCAGAAGGATCGCCGGAGCCCAGCAGGTCAAGGCTGCAGTGGCCGGGAGCGGCCACTGCACTCCAGTTTGGGCGACAGAGTGAGATTCCAACTCAAAAAAACAAACAACAACAACAACAACAAAAAACAGCCTGAAAGGCACTGGGGACAGGGCTGATACAACCACAAGGATAATGGCGATTGAAAGCTAACTCACCCGAATCCTGTATTCTCTGCTTCAAGCGCTGCAATCCTACTCGTGTGTGACCTCTTCTTGTTAGGATCATTTTTTAGGAATTTGACTTTGGAAGCTCTATTTATTTGTTTATGTTTGAAATCCCAGCCTCTTGAAGATATCCTCAGATATTGGCTTGGTCCCACATTCCCTCATCTTGTTAAGTGTTCTCCATTTTACAGACAGAGAACACCAAGACTGGGTGTCCTATGCCAGCCAAATCCACGTCTAGGTAGGAGTAGAAGGCAGAAGTCTTGACTCCGAATCTAGTCGTTAACCACTGAGAGCTGCTCTTGACAGCTGCTGCCTTGGTGTAGCCTAGAGAGGTAATGGTGTGATCAGATTCCAATGCAGACAATGTGCAAATATGCATATGAACACGAACACTTTCCAATCAAGCCTACGTTAAAGAGAAAAGGAAGTGCAAGGTTGCTCACTTGTTCAATAGATGATTCTGAGCAGGAAAACCTGATCAACCTGAAAGGAGCAATGATCATGTCAACAGTTCAGGGTCCCAAACATGAGTCGATCCTCCTCCAATAAAGCCAAATCCACAGCCATCACTGCTAGCCCCCATGGTAAATGCAAGCTGCTTGCTACAATCACATTGACAATGATAAGTACTTATAATGAATGTTCTCTTTTGGATTGGGGGGGTATAAAGCCTAACTCTGAAGGGATCCATTTTGGCCAAGATGTTTACTCTGAAATTCGTCTACTAATGAGAAGGCAGAAAACAATTTGGTACTGCTAAATTTAAAAAGACAGGGAGGCCGGGCTCGGTGGCTCAGCCTGTAATCCCGCGCCTTTGGGAGGCTGAGGTGAGTGGATTGCCTGAGCCCGCGGGTTCGAGACCCGCCTGGGCAGGCGAGACCTCATCTCTACAATAAAATCAAAAAATTAGCCGGGTGTGGTAGCACGCGCCTGTAATTTCAGCTACTCGAAAGGCTGAGGCGGAAGGATCACCGGAGCCCAGCAGGTCGAGGCTGCGGTGGCCGGGAGCGGCCACTGCCCTCCAGTCTGGGCGACAGAGTGAGACTCCGACCAAAAAAAAAAAAAAAAGACAGAGAGGTGGGAACAACAGATGCTGGACTCTCTAAAGGAGAGAGAGATGGAGGGGGGGCATGTGGTACACAATCACACACTGGGTACCAGGTCCACTCCCAGGGGGAGAGAGGGCTTACTAGAAGTCCAAAACTCTCGCGCACAATTTACTTGTATAGTAAATCTTCACATGTACCCCACAACTCTAAAAAATAAAAAAGGAGAAAGGAAGGAATGAAAAGAAGGGAGGAAAAGAAGGAAGGAGGGAAGGAGAACAAGCGATTAAACTGTAGTCTGATCTGGCAAATTTAGTGAGAAAGTGAAGTAATTGAGGTGAAATTTAATTCAGATGGTCCCCGATTTAAGATGGCTCCGCATTCTAATTCAACTTTCCAGGGGGTGCGAAAATGATATGCATTCAGTAGCCCCTTCTTCCATTTACCATGGTTACAATCGAATTAAACCCATTGTAAATGGAAAATACCTTAAATTGAAAGTGCACTTTTGTCTTACAATGCTTTCCATTTACAGTGGTGTTATCAGGATGAAAAGCCATGGCAAGTCGAGGAGCATCTGTGTAGGTAAATGTAAGCAACACATCTGAGAGAAATAATAATCCACCAATGCATAATAGGGAGGACAGCCATTTAGGAAACACCAATGGAGATAAAAAGCAGGGAGTGATTGTGAATAATTACTTCCAGTACACAGGAACCTAAAATATTGCCCCTGCAGAAACAGACATGTTGTTTTAGGCTTCATGTATACAAGGATCCCCTAGAAGACAGAAGTGATAATAAGGTCACTTCACAAGGCCCTTGTCTGGCAGTAATTTTCATTATGAAAACAGATTTGCAAAAAGGAATGCTCTAAAAAGGGACGGAGAAACAAAGCTGAATGTTGAAAACAGCATAGCTGGAAACCTGTCTCTATACTAGGTGGGAGTTTCAGTGGCCACCACCCTGAATAAAAATCAGATTCTATTTTTATTGAAAGAAGTCAAATCCAGTTGGGCTCATGTTTCTCTAGGTATGGATTTAAAGCTGGCCTCAGATAATGAAAATGTGATATACATGCACTATGGAATATGATTCAGCCGTCAAAAAAAAAAAAGAAAGAAAGAAAGAAAGAATGTCTTTTGCAGCAACTTGAATGGAGTTGGAGAACATTTTCCAAAGTGAACCAACTCAGGAACAGAAAACCAAACACCGCATGTTCTCATTTATACGTGGGAACTAAACTAAGGATATGCAAGGGTACAGAGAATGATAAAAATCGACATTGGAGAGTCAGAAGGGAGTATGTGTACACACGTAAAGCCCAGACCTCTTCTCCATGTAAAAACTATTTGTAACCCCTAAAGCAATTGAAATTTTACAAAATAAAAAATAAATTCATTAATTTTTGAAAAGCTGGTCTCAGCTTTCATATTAATAACTCTGATCTGTTGGTTTCCCTTTGGGAAGAAGCATGTCCTGCAAATGTGTTTGGTGATATTTTCATTGGATTTCTGACATTATTTAGATTCTCAATAAGGTGAGACTCTCTGAATGTAGAAAACTGGTGTTGAGTTAACAAAATAGAGGCACTTATAAAAGAAAATAAATAAATACAGTCTTAAATAAGCAGGAGACCTTCTTCAAGTTTGCTTTTTCTCACAGTCTATTAGGTTATTGGTGTATTTCAACACTACTTTTTTTAAATTAATTTTTTTTTAACTATAAGGATTATACATATATTTTTTATTTTTTTATTTTAAAGATGTGGGGTGCAATTCAGGGTTAAGTATACAAATGTCCATTATGCAGGCACCCTTGTTAATGAGGTGTGCCCCTCCTTCCCCAGGCAGATTCCTACCTATCCATCACCATACACAAAGATCAATTCTAAAGGAATCAAAGACCTAAATGTAAAACCTCAAACTATAAGAACCTTAGAAAATGCAGGAGGTACCCTTATGAAAATTGGAACTGGTAACCAATTCCTGATCAAAACCCCAAGTGCCCATGCCATAAGAGATAAGATAGACAAGTGGGCCTCATCAAACTGATAAGTTTTTGCAAAGCAAAAGAAACCATCAAGAGAGCAGGGAGACAGTCCACAGACTGGGAAAAAATATTTGCCAACTATATGTCTGACAAAGGCCTAACTTCTAGGACCTACTAGGAACTCAAAGGTGCCGAAAAGAAAAAAACAAACAGCCCTATTACAAAGTGGGCAAAGGATATGAATAGACAGTTCTGAAAAGAAAATGTACAAGCAGTCGACAGATACATGAAAAAGTGTTCAGTCTCACTAGTCATCAAAGAAATGCAAATTAAAACTACACTGAGGTACCACCTAACTCCAGTCAGGATGGCTATCATCAATAACTCAAAATCAACACTATTTATAAAGAATAACATAGCTGGAATGGTGAGGGTATGGGCATCAGAGCAGATTAAGACATTAGCTCAGAGACAGAGGCAATTCTGACACTAATTTATCAGCCACTTATGCCTCAGTTTCCCATGTGGAACAAGTTCTGTGTGCCCTCTCAAGTGAAGGATAACTAATCAAAATGATGAAATGTAAAACTAGCATGAGGTGCCTCGATATACATGAGCAAGGCAATACCACCTAAGAGGCATGTTGAGTTTATTGTACCTAGTCATCAAAGGTTCCAGCATGGCCCAAGGTTTAGACTTTAATCATTCTCAGACTTTTTTATCCATTAGAATCTTCCGAGAGCTTCTTTTAAAATACCGATTCCTGGGTCCCAGTTCCAGAGTTTCTGATAAGGCAAGTTTGGAGTGAGACCCAAGAACCTAAACTTTTAGCAAGCATCCAGTTGATTCAGATAATAGCAGGTCATGATCTCACTTTGAGAAATTCCAAACCACTCTACATGGCTCAACTAGTTGATTAATGTCTGCTCATGACTGACTTAGTAGTGTATTCTAACCACCCAAGGAACTCAGGCTGTAGTATTGCAAGGTGGGAAGAACTTGGACTGGATTTTTTATGCTTTCCTGCCCAGCATCCGTTTACCCTGCATTTCCTTTCAGTGAGCAGGCGCTTCCCTGCTCAATTTCTATACTCCAGGTGGGTTTCACCTGACCTGACTAGCCAGAGTGCTGGATCCTAGCCATAGTGATTGACTCGGGGATGAACATCTGACCCAATGTAGTCCATGCAGATGATATCCTAAATCTTACACAGGATTTGGATCTGAGGGTCTGGAAATACTGAAGCCATATTACTACCATGACTGGAGTTTCTATTTAAGAATAGGTCGAAGAATGGAAAGAGAGAAAGTAAGTCCTGGTCACAGATAGGGCCATACTTAAAGCCAGCCAGATCCACCCACGTACGTTTCAGTTTAAATGGGGAGGAAAGTAACTAACTTCCACTTTTTGTCTTAAGCTAGTTTGACTGGGGTTTTCTGTCACTTATAACCATGAACTCTAAATGAGACTGCTATTCCAGTAACGTTTCTGATGATCAGATCAAATAATCTACAATCACTGCTTTGGAAAAATATATGTCAAAAACACATATTTGGGAAGAATATTACAGAATTAAGTCTTAATTTAGGTGGGAAGAAGTTTTATAGGGTGTTCTTAGAAAAATATAAAATAATATTGATATCTACTGTTTGCTGACCACCCTAAGAGGGTGCTGAGTGTTAAGCTTTCAATACATTATTTCCAGTCTTCACAGGTGCAGAGTAATATCATCCATTTATCTATCTATTTATTTATTTATTACAGTTATTGCCACCATGCCTGGTTAATTATTGTAGAGATGAGATCTTGCCAAGTTGCCCAGGCTAGTCTTAAACCACTGGGCTCGAGCAATCCTCTCGCCTCCACCTCCCAAAGTGCTGGGATTATAGACATGAACCAACATGGCTGGCAATATTCACATTTAAAGATGAGAAAGTTAAGGGTAAGAGAAGTTAAATAAATTGTGTAGGGTCACACAGCAGGAAGTGGCAACATTTGGATTTAAACATCTTCTGCCAACCTTGCCAGCCAGCCTGGAAGACACCACGATAGCATGAGACTTGTTCAAGTCTCTATGTTGTTTTGTGGCAGACCATAGCAGGCTTAGAATGCAACACTGCTAACTTTCTCCTGCCTGTGAACTGGCAGGCAAGTTCCCAATCCATCCTTCACTGACTTTTACTTCTTCTGTGTGAAACTGTGCACGAATCATTCCTTGTGAATGAATGAAGATGACTCACCTGTCCTGAAGCTTTCTTTAGCCTTTCTCAGAGCCAGTGGCCACTTTCCGAGGTCACTCTCTGGGTCCAGAAGAGCACTGGCTGCAACTGGGTTTGAACTTGGGTGTCTGTCCCCATACATCCAGTCCCATCTTGCAGAGTCAGGCTGGCGTATGCACGTTCTGCCTCTACTGGGTGTCATCTCCTTTCCTTCTGTTGACAGAAGATGCCAAACTCTGTAAAACTTTTAAGATGGCTTATTCTAGCCATGATCGGTGGCTCAGTCTGTAATCCCATGCTTTGGGAGGCTGAGGTGAGTGGATTGCCTGAGCCCGCAGGTTCGAGACCCGCCTGGGCAACTTGGAGAGACCTCAACTCTACAATAAATCAAAAACCAGCCAAGCGTGGTAGCGTGCACCTGTAGTTCCAGCTACTTGGAAGGCTGAGGCGGAAGGATCGCCAGAGCCCAGCAGGTCGAGGCTGCGGTGGCTGGGAGCAGCCACTGCACTCCAGTCTGGGTGACAGAGTGAGATTCCAACTCAAAAAAACAAAAACAAAAACAAAAAGATGGCTTATTCTGAGCCAAATGTGAGTAGCCTGGGCCTGTGGCATCCATCCCCAGAAGGTCCCAAGAACGTGGGCCCTCCATGGTTGAATTGCTTGGTTATATACCATTTAGCAGGACAGAAGTTACAAGAAACCATAAATCAATACATGTGAGATTTACACTGGTTCGGGTCCAGGAAGGTGGAACATTTCCAAGTGGGGCCTCAGGCTGTAGGTGGATTCAAAGATTTTCTGACTCAGTTAGTCAGCTGGCATTATGTAAGGAATTTCGAAAGCAGTAAAGGAAACGGGCAGTTGGAGGAGCCAGTTTTCTTGATCTGTAGATGAAGCTTTATGGGTGGCAGCCAACTTCAGAGAGAGCAAGTAAGTGTCTCAAAAAGTGCCTGCAGTTCCCCAAAATATAGCTTGATAGGGTCTTAAAATACTCTGATTTTCCTTATTTATCTGTTACTTGCTGTTTCGCCAGGTCACACTGGAAAGTAAAACACATTGAATAGTTTTAAAAATCTGTCTCTCCATGTCCCTCAGTTAGGATTTTGGCAGGGGATAGAAAAAAGGCCAGCATCTAGTCATCACTTCCCGTCGGTCCCTCCCTTGGTTGCCTGCCCCTGGTTTGGTCTCAGCTCGTTCTACTTCTTTCTGTGCTTTCAGGCAATGGGCCTATTGCCTCAAGTCTACAGACAGCTCAGCCATAATGCAGGCCATCTTGGGACACGCCGGCTTGGGCTGTCATGGAGTCTCCAACGAACATTTTACCACAGGCCACTAGAGTCCCTTTTAAACTTCATGTGTTTCTTTTTCTTTTTTAATTAGTCACAATTATTGAGAAAAATTACCCTAAAAGGCACATCACGATGTGATTGTTGAGCTGAACAAAGGGGCCAAAAAGACATTCTAAACTTATAGAGTCCTGCTTAACTTCTCCCAGAAAGGGTAATAGCTGCGATGAGGAAAGGCATGATCTGGGCTTGTGAGAACAGGTCACTGGGGCTTGATCTCAAGTGCCTGGGAATTTGGGTTAACCTGGCCTGGGCCCCTGTGCACACACCCCTTCCCAGAAAGGGTTTCCCAAAGTATGGGGAGGAAAATCCAGTGAAGGCTCCTCAACCCTATGAATAGTCTCACCGCTTTTATGCTGTTGGCTTTCAACAGGGGTGCGAATGGCATTTTGAGTGTGAAGGTTCTTGGTGGGGAAGGACTGTCTGGCACAATAGGGGACATTCGCATCCCTAGACTGCACACAATACATGCTAGTGTGTAGCCAACAACAAGTAACAAATGCAAAATGTTGGATGAAGTACCGCTTATTACTGGACACCGCTGGTAGTGCCAAGAGAACAAATGGGGAGTCTCCGGAGGCTGGGGAGATTCTGGGGGCTGGAGTGTGAAAGCAAACTCTCCTGCCTCCTCCGTGAAACAGGGTTCCAGCTTAGGAGACAGCCTCCACCTCTATGAGGGTCCCTGTGTGATTACTTAGTTGTGGTATGCAGGCTTCTAACAAAATGCCAAGGCTAAGTAGGCACTCCATAAATATTTGCTAATTAATTGTCATGTCTTTCGTCTTATGATATGCTCATTGAAACCAGAAATCTCATATCTTCTATGTTGTGAAAAACCCTAGGCAGGCTTAACCCAATGCCATGTTATTGATAAGCACTCAGGAAATCTTAATTACTATTGATGAAAGTAGCGACTACTTTAATTTAGCTGCAGACAGCTGAAGAGGGCTAAACGCCCATGGCTCTTTGCCTCAGTTGCATCTGGAGAGACTGACTAATATAGTCCTACAGCTTATTATTTGCCCGTCCATCTCTGGCACCTAAACTCGGGTACATTCAGGTCAGTCAGGAGTTGTGTGGGTGGGTGAGAGGCTTTGTTGGGTGGTAGCCAGAGAAACAGGCTATTTGTCACAGAGCTAGACTTTTAAGGAATGGAAAACTTGGTAAATATGCCAAAGTAGGAGATGGGAACCAGGCCAGGTCGGGGCAGGCCAAAAACTGGGGGCATCCTGAGAGGTTGGGGAGCCATAAGATGAGGTCTGTGTAGCAGACGACAGAGGCTGGACATCACTTTGAGTAAGCAGGGAGCTGGGGGTAGGGTTGGAGCCAGTGGCCTATCCCAACTCCTTAAAGCTCCAGTTCCACCTGAAAATGTGATCACTATCTTGTTGAGTGCAGGCAAGATAAGATCCGCAAACGCCAATGAAGATCCAAATTTCCATCATTCTTAGTAAGCTAGAATTTGGGGCTCTGACTCCGTGCCCACAGGTAAGGCACGATGGTTTTATTTCCCAGGATGATCACTGAAGTATGAGGGGAAAAAGTTCAATGCAAGACTAAAGCTTTACAGAGAACAAAAGCCACTGTCCGCTTTACAACAAAAATCAACTCTGGTGGCCATGGGCAGTCACGGGTTCACCTAGGCTAAACTTTCTTTCTACTGACTATCCAGGTGACTTGGGTTCCTTTGCAGATCTTCCCTTTTGTTCTACTTTCAGACAAGAGACAATAACATGTGCCAACGACTTCGACTTACCTGGTCCGAGTATCCTCAAATGTCTGGCAAGATGAAAGCTGATTTGTTCTAAAGAAAAAGCAGAGAGAATGAAGGATTGTGTTTTAAGTACCAAGTTTACCTTAAAAAAAACAAACAAATAAAACTCCTTCCTTTTAATTTATTTTCCCCCAAGTCCAAATAGTAATTCCTTTTTAATTAGCCTAGGGCGTTAAATAGTGAAAGAAAGATGTATTTTCTTCTTCCTTTTCAGGTAACCAGGGGTTAGATCAGTAAATTTTGGCTGTTCCTCTGTCCTGGAACCAGAGTGACAAGAAGCCGAGACAGGATATCTACGTGGGTTCCAGTGACTTTGCCAGAGGTCGCTCTGGGGAAACATCTCAAAGATAACCCACACACAGTGAAGGTGGACTCCAGTCTTCTGTGCCATGTCCTAGGCAAGTTGACGAATGTGTGGAACATTGAGACATGAGGTTTCAAGGTGAATCATTGAGACATGAGGTTTCAAGGTGAGCTTGTCACCGCACAGAGTAGAATGAGGGTGCCTACCCCAGATGACTGTCCCTCTTCTCTGTCCCCTTTGGCCAGTGACTCCTTTAGATCGGCTTCCTGGGCATATCTTCCAGGTGTGTGTGTGAAATAATCAAGAGGAGTGCTCCCATGTTTGTAGACATTGTCTCTAGTGCCATGTGTCTCTCTACCTGGATCACAGGCATCATTCACAGTCATTCTAGATGGACGCTTTTCCTAATTATTTCTTTGAATGAAGAAAACTCGATTTTGAATCTTCTCTCTCAATTTATGAGTTATGAAAACAAGGGGAAAGTGGATAAACTCTCCAATTCTCTGTTTTCTCATTTATAAACAGGGGTGTCGGCGCCTACCTCGTGTTGCTGGGTGAGGGTAACGGAGAGTGTACATGGCGGTCTTGGCACACGGGGGGGCTTGAATTGGCAGCGAGGGATAGTCTTTCTCCCCAAGCCACAGCTTCTCACAGTGCTGGTGCCCCTCTCCTTGAGGCAGCACAAGGACATGTGGGAAGGAGAGGCTGTCAGAAGTGTGTGCCGACCACAGAAAGTCCTTCTCAGAAGCTTATAACCAAGAGCTGTTGCGTGATGGGGGTGCTGGAGACAGTGGGTTTTCTAGGGCTTCACAGATCACCGGACTCTGCCCCTAGAGTAAAAGCATAGCAGGGCAGGACAGCACCCTGGATAACAACCTGGTCAGGAACTGCGCCAAAGAGCCAATGAAGGGAGTGTGACGAAGTTGGCCTCCAGCCCTCAAGTGCTACGGGGTACCACCACATCCTAGTTGGTGGCTGTCCCCTTCCCCATATGCCCACACCTGGGTTCACTGCAGGGACAAAATGTGTTCTCACAGTTGAATACTTAGTGCTTGGCACGGTGCCTGGCTCTTAGCTGTAGGGGCTTCATAGGGGTGAAAGACTGACCGATTCACTGGATGAATGACACTCCTAGCCTCTTGAGGACCCAGATTTGCATTTTCCTAGCCTCTGAGAAAAAGTAGGCATTCGGTAGGGCAGCTGGTGCCCAGAGCCTGTGTTTCAGGCAACTTTATGAACTCACTCAAGATACAAATGCCCCCCGTACGGAGGGGGCGGCAGAGCAAGAGTGGAAGAGCCAAGGAAGAGCTCTGATGCCACAAAATGGCTTTCTGTTTGCCAGTCATGGTGGGATTTGAGAATGGCTTCCCTAAGGAATGAAATATACCTCCGGGGGTACAATAAACACCCAGAATCTCAAAAAACATCAACAAAAAGCCAACTCCCCTGCCGTCCTCAGCATCTGGCATCTGCATCACCAGTGTGTGCCCTTGTGCGAGCCTTCCTTTGCCTGTTATGATTTGGTTCTGCCGGAGGAAGTACAGAGTGGTCTCGAGCCGTGACTTCACAACCAGGGTTCCGTGGCTCCCTCTCCACCAACAGAGTCCTGATCCTTCTTTTCATCAAAAACCTGGACGGAGCCACAGCATCGTCTGTGAAAAGACTCCACCAGAAAACAGGACTGTCGCAACCAGTTGTCTTCCAAGTGATTACCCAACTCTTTCAAAAGAATTCTTGATGACAGTATGTATATGTGAAGGATACTTTTCTCTTTGAAAAACAGAAGTTAGCCGGGCTCGGTGGCTCAGCCTGTCATCCCGCACCTTTGGGAGGCTGAGGTGAGTGGATTGCCTGAGCCCGCGGGTTCGAGACCCGCCTGGGCGGCAAGACCTCATCTCTACAATAAATCAAAAATTAGCTGGGTGTGGTAGCGCGCGCCTGTAGTTCCAGCTCCTTGGAAGGCTGAGGCGGAAGGATCGCCGGAGCCCGGCGGGTCGAGGCTGCGGGGGCCGGGAGCGGCCACTGCCCTCCAGTCTGGGCGACAGAGCGAGACTCCAATTCTAAAAAAAAAAAAAAGAAAAATAGAAGTTTTCACATAAGCTGACAAAAGTCACTCATGTATAAGAGCGTGTGGAAAAAAAAAAAGAGCATGTGGTGGCGTCCTCACCAGAACTGTGGTCTTCTGTGGTCCATGGTGAACACGCAGGACGGACCAACAGAAATGTGTTTGTTGGGGGCTGAGGAGCTTCCAGGGAAGGAGCTCAGTCTAGAGACGGCTGGAGGCCTGGCGTGGTGATGGACAGAACTGGACTTATCCAAGGGAGCAAGAAACTGGCCATGAAGAGGCTCTGAATGCTGAGGAAAAGGTGGGGGCTCTTTGTCTAGCCTGTTCCTGGCCCAGTGCACTTCACACACAAACATTCTAGAGAGAGAGAGAGAGAGAGAGAGAGAGAGAGAGAGAGAGAGAGGTTCTGTGTGAATCGGAAAGCTCTGCTTCAGTACACTCTAGCAAATTTGGGGGTTGAACATTGGTGTTCCGGGAGCCCTTCCCGTGGCACAATTTATGACTCCCCAGGTTTGGATCCATGAGAACTCAGGTGCCATCCCCCTGCTGGGGACAAGCAATATGAGGCATGGATCCTGCTGTCCCAGGGGCAGCCCCAGCAGGAAGTGTAGAGCTGACAGGGCACCTGAGACATCCCTGAGCATGCCCAAGGGGTGGCATTCTCACCCCAGCAGGCAGCAGCATGAACCTTGGAATACTGAGTGATTACTCTTAACAATTGCCTCCGCCAGACGTAGGGGAGACCTAGGAAAACTTGGTATTTACCAGTCAGCTTATGCCTGGAAATAATGTTGTCCATAGTGGTTTGGCTTCCAAGTGAGAAAAGAAACAGAAAGGAGGGAAGAAAAGATGGAAAGAAGAAAGGAAAGCCATTGTCTCCCATAATAAATCATATATTTCCAGGCACAGTGGCTCACGTCTGTAATCCCAGCACTTTGGGAGGCAGAACAGATGATTGCCTAAGTCCAGGGGCTCGAGACCAACCCGGGTAACTTGGCGAGATCTCATCTCTACAATAAATAAAAAAATTAGTCGGGCGTGGTGGTGCACGCCTGTGGTTCCAGCTACTTGGAAGGCTAAGGTGGAAGGATTACCTTCGTCCAGCAAGTTGAGGCTGTGGTGGCCGTGAGCATGCCACTGCACTACAGTCTGGGAGACAGAGTGAGCTCCGACTCAAAAAATAAAAATTAAAATTAAAAAATCATATATTGGCTAAACACTATGCACTTATTTTTGGGGAAAAAATAACTATTTTTGTTTTTAAGCCCATAACATATAGTTTGCAATCGGGTAACTGGCCACAGTGCCTTCGCACAGTCAGTCAAGCTGGTCCCTCTAATCTGTGGGACTGAACACAGAGCTTACTTAGGGCAGTGCTCATAACTCAGTCTTGAAGTGTACCTTTGCACCCTGGAGGTGGAGGTAGGGAGTGTCCCAATATCAAATGATGGGTGGCAGGGAAGAACTAGCCAAAGTCTACTGGGCATCTTTTATGCCGGGCACATTTGAGGGTGGCTTTCATTTATCAAGTGCAAAGTCTATGCCTGTCCTACATGGGACATTTTCTAACAGATCTCATTTGCTCCTCCAAATATTCTCATCTAGGAGAAAAAAGAAAAGCCTCAGAGAAGTTAAGCAAATTGCAAAAGTCACGCAGATATCATCAGGACCAGGTGTGCCCGGCTCCAAAGCACACAGGACTGGGCACAACCATCCTGGGTCATCTGCCTGGAGGGCCAAGGTGTAGACAAGAAAAAGGGGAAGGTTTGAAGCAGCTGATGCATGGGTGGGGGGCGGGGAATGGAAGGGGGTGGCCCCGCTGGGGAGGGTTGCCCAGAGGTTGCCCAGAGGTCTCCAGAGAAAGGCAGAGACTGCAAAGTTTCGCAGGGGAAGGGGGAGGGGAGGCAGGGGGGTTCCTACAGAGTCACAGCATCTGGGGACGCGGAAGGAAGACAAGGAAAGCCCAGAGAACATCCTCACTGGGCAGCTGTGGACAGCAGGACCAGGAGAGAGAGCAGGAAAACAGGGGCCAGGGCAGAGACTTGTGGCGTGAGCACAGGAGTTTCTACCGTGGTTTTTGCAGGGAGGCCAGCAGGGTTGTCAGGCTGGATAAAAAAGAAAGAAATCCTGTCATTTGTGGCAACGTGGGTGAGCCTGGAGGACATGATGTTAAGTAAAATAAGTCAAGCCTAGAGAAACAAATACTGCGTGTCTTACTGCTATGAGGAAGCTAAAAAACTGATCTCACAGCAGCAGAGCACAGAATGGTGGTTACCTGAGACGGGGACGGTGAGGGAGGGTTGGTTAATGGACACAAAACTACAGCCAGATGGGAGCAGTAAATACAAGTATTCTGCAGCACTGTAAGGAGATTCTAATTATCAGCAATTTATTGTATGTTTTCGAATAGCTAGAAGAGTGAATCTTAATGTTTCCAACACGAATAAGTGATAAATGTTAGAAGTGGTGAATATGATAATGACCCTGATTTGATAATTACACATTGTATACATGTATAAAAATATCACACTGTACTATCCCGTAAATATGTACAAATATTATGTGTCAATTAAAAATAGTAATGAGGTCAGACACAGGTGGCTCAAGCCTGCAATCTTAGCATTTTGGGAGGCCGAAGCAAGGGAACTGCTTGAATCCAGGGGTTTGAGACCAGCCTGGGCAACTTGGTGAGACCTGTCTCTACGATACACAAAATTAGCTGGACATGGTAGTGTGAGCCTGTAGTTCCAACTACTTGGAAGGCTGAGGCAGAAGGATCACTTGAACCTGGCAGGTTGAGGCTGCGATGGCCGTGAGCATGCCACTGCACTCCAGCCCGGGCGATAGAGTGAGACTCCAACTCAACTAATAATAATAATGATAAAAGTTAAAAAAGTTTAAAAAGCCCGGGTTTGCATTCACATTGGAAGGACATGTGAATCCTGTGATCCCAGACAAGCCTTGCCTCTACTAATAATCTTAGTCAAAGATTCCATTTTTATTACCTTTAAAAAATATTACCCACTGAATGTTTAAAAGCTTGAAATTTCTTGGCCAATACTAATTATTATAATTGTTCTTAAAGAATTAATTGCTTAAGTGTTCTAGTTTTTATTTTATAGAGAGAACATTCCTTCTCTTTTTTCCTTTACAAACGCTTCAACACTGGAGACCAGCATCGTAAGGAGTACACATCGTCCTAGGAATTCTCTGCAGGGTCCTCAGTACCTGGAGCTAGTGTTAAAAAGATCATTAAGAGTAGAGCATCCTTTTCTTCCCTGGAGCTCCTGTTAATTTGTGTTTAAAGACCTAGACTCTAGCGGAGTTCATATTTACAGCGAGGTAACGTATTATTTACATGGACTCCAAGCACCAAAACATCTATAAATTCACACATAGTTAACTTTCTTCTCCTCCCTTTCTTTTCTTATTAAGCAAATTTAAGACTTGGTCTATTGCCAGATGCAAAGATCTTTCCATCATTTCACCCACAATTCCTTTAAGAGGAAAATAGAAAGGGAAGACTTGCCAAACCTCCATGTAACATGAAGCACCCTTAGAGGCTTCAGAGGAGACATTTCTGGGTTGGTAATGAAATGGGTAAATCATAAAAATGTGAAGGAAAAATAAATGATTGGCATTTGGTCCTTTGGAGTTATATGCAAAAGGCAGAGGAGGAAGTGGATTCCAAGGGGTAAAGTTTTCTAGAATGTAACGAGTTATTCTGAAGGATTTCCAGGGATAAAAGAATAAGCACACAAGCGAAATGAATCTAAAAGGCAAATTATACTGTGAACAATACATATGTTCATCAACATGAGTTGCCAAACTGTATACTGCCCAAGAATTCTTAAGCAAGTGTTCTCAACCAAGTTCTAAAATTCTGCACTTGCTAAGGCCTTTTTTGTACCTCCTGCAGCAGCTTGGGGACTCTAAGTTCAGGTGCCTGAGTGTTCAGGTGTCTGGAGTCCCTCACGATTTCACCCCAGGCTTAATCCAGCTCGGGCTACATGATTCCATGGCTTTCAGGGATGGGAATGAAGAGAATCTCCTCATTTAATTACATGGAATGAGGAACTGAGGCTGGGTGGTAATTGGGAAGGCCTGTGGGGGAACAAACCAGTTTATATCTGGTTTAGAAGCTTAGAGGAGTCAAGACAAGAACTAGAACATGAATGTTTACAGCATCATTATTCATAAGAGCCAAAGAGCATTAACAACTCAGATGTCTGTCAACCGATGAATGAGTAAGTCAAATGGGGTATATTCATATAAGGAAATAGTATTCACTGAAAATAAATGAAGTTTTGATTTATGCTACAACATGGATAAATACAAATGACCAATATCAGGAATGAAAGAGGAGTTATTACTACGGGTCCTACAAACATTAAAAGAAGAGTAAGGGAATATTATGAAAACCTTTATGCCAACAAACTTAACAATTTGGATGAAATTAGACAAACTCCCTGAATAACACATAAAAACTGGCATAGGATGAAATAGAAAATCTGAATAGCCTTATATCTATTAAGGAAATTGAATTTATCAAAAACCTCTTAAAGGTTCAGATTCATCTTATTTTACTGGTAATCATCTTATTTTACTCCAGATTCATCTTATTTAACTGGTAAATTCTATTAAACTCTTAAGAAAAAAATCATATCTGGGTTCAGTGCCTCATACCTGTAATCCCAGCACTTTGGGAGGCAGAGGTGAGAGGATTACCTGAGCCCATGGGTTTGAGACCATCCTAGGCAACATGGTGAGAACCCCATCTCTACAATAAATCAGAAAATTAGCCGGGCATGGTGGCATACGCCTGTAGTTCCAGTTACTTGGAAGGCTGAAGCAGAAGGATCACCTGAGCCCAGCAGGTCAAGGCTGCAGGGGCTGCAAATGTACCACCACACTACAGACTGGGTGACAGAGTGAGACTCTGACTCAAAATAAATAAATAAATACATACATACATACATAAATAAATAATAAACTATTTGTAAAAAATAGAGGAGCAGACAATTCCAACTCATTTTATGAGGCCAGAATAGCTTTAATGCCCAAACCTGATAAAGTATTTAAAAAAAAAAAAAAAAAAGAGGTCACTATCCCTCATGAATATAGACACAAATATCCTCAACAGAATATGAACTAATCAAATTTATCAATACATAACAAGGATAAATATCATGACCAAGTAGGTTTTTTTTTTTTGAGTTGGAGTCTCACTCTTGTCAACCAGGCTGGAGTGCAGTGGCATGCTCATGGCCACTGCAACCTTGCACTGCGTGCTCATGGCCACTGCAACTTGAACTACTGGGCTTAGGCAATCATTCCACCTCAGCCTTCTGAATAGCTGGAACTACAGACGCATGCCACCACATTCAGCTAGATTTTTTTGTGATTTTTTTTGTAGAGACAAGGTCTCCCCAAGTTGCCTGGGCTGGTGTCGAATCCATGGCTCAGGCAATCTTCTTGCCTTGGCCTCCCAAAGTGCTGGGATTACAGGTCGAGTCACTGTGCCTGGCCCCAAGTAGGTTTTTATCCCAGGAGTGCAAAGTTGATTTAACATTCACCAGTCTGTATAATTTATCACATTAACAGAATAAAAGAGAAACATTACCTGATTATTTTAATACATACACTGAAAAAATTTAATAGTCATTAGTTATTTTTTAAAAAAGCACACACACACAAACAAAAAATCTATCAACCAAATGAGAGAGAAGGGAATTCTCTCAACCTTATAAAGAGCATCTACAAAATACCTAGAGCTAACATACTTAATGATGAAATGTTGAATGCCTCCCCCTAAGATCAGGAACAAAGTAAGGATGCCCAGTCTCTCCATTTCTAATGTAGGTCTAGTACTTGCAATAAGGCAAGAAAAAGAAACAAAAGACATAAAAATTAGAAAGAACTAAAACTGTCTCTGTTTGCAGATATAAGTGGTAACTGTTATTTGGGATGTAAAGTTTTTAAAAAATCCATATAAACTCAAGGTCAGCCTGTAAGAACCTTTGCCAAGTCTTCTGAATTATACTCTAGTCCTCATGCCTTGAAGGCTCCAATAATCACTCTACATGGAGTTTCCCCTATCACAGAAGTGCTGCATTTATGTGGTCTCACATTTTGGGTACCCCTAAAACCTATAGCTTTTGTCTATTTCCTGTTCTGGAGACTCTCATGACAAAACACCATGTAGGTTTCAAGTCAGTCTCCCTCTGTTGAATAGACACTGGTCTCAGATCAACTTCTAGGATGATTACTCTAACTTTTTAGTTTGAGAGGCCTAGACAACATCATCATTTTTGCTTTAAATAGTCATATTTACTTGGAAGAAACTAAAAGGGAAAGTTGTCTTTTATGTTTACGCAGCCATTAACAAGTTTTAAACATTTTTCACTTCTTCCTGAAGATCTGAGTCTCCATGCAAAAAAATTTGATTTTTGCCTAAAGAACTTTCTTGAGCATTTCTTGTAGTGCAGATCTGTGGGCAATGATATCTCTTAGGTTTATTTTACTTGGAGATGTCTTTATTTTGCTTTCATTCTGGAATGATATTTTCTTTTTTTTTTTTTTTTTTTTTTTTTTGTTGGAGTCTCCCTCTGTCACCCAGACTAGAGTGCAGTGGCACGTTCCCGGTCACCGCAGCCTCGACCTGCGGGGCTACGGCAATCCTTCAGCCTTAGCCTTCCAAGTAGCTGAACTACAGGCGATATTTTCACAGAGTACAGAATTCTGAGTTGAATCTTTTCCTTTAGCACTTTAGAGTTGTTGTTCCACTGTCTTCTGACCTCCCATTGTTTCTGATGAGCAGTCAATGATCACTACAGTCAATGTTTCCCCAGGTGACATTTTTCTCTGTCTGCTTTCACAGGTTTCTTTTTATCTTTGATTATGTTATTCCCTAGGCATGGCTTTTGTTGCATTTATTCTGCTTGCAATTCTTTGATTTTCTTGAATCTGGAAATTCATGACTTTTACCAATTTGCAACCATTATTTCTTTACATTATGTTTGGCTTATTCTCTTTCTCTTCTTCTAATTATGTGTATGTTTGACTTTTTGATACCGTTCCATAGGCCTCTGCAGGTTTGTTCTTTTTATTTCAACCACTTTTTTTTTCTTTTCTTCAGATTAATTTATTCTGATATATTTCTAATGATCACTGATTTGTTGTGTTGTCATCTACATTCTGCTTTAAGTCCATCCAAAATTTTTTTGGTTTATTTCATATATTTCTTTTCTTTGGTTTCAGGTATTACACTTTTTTCATTTTTAGACGCCACTTTAAAAAATAATTTTAGCTTAATTCCTACAATGGTTAATTTTATGTGTCAATTTGACTGCACCATGATGCCCAAATATTTGATCAAACATTACTCTGGATGTTTCTGCAAGGGTATTTTGGATGAGATTCACATTTAAATCAATGGAATTTGAGTAAAACAGATTTCCCTCCATAATGTTAATGGGCTTCATTGAATCAGTTGAATACCTGAATTAAACAAAAGGCTGACCTCCCCCAACAAAAATAAATTCTCCAGAAGAAAAACTTCATCTGTACATTGATTCTTCCTGGCTCTTCAGCAGCCTGCCTTTGGACTTTCTCTGTAACATCAACTCATTCCTGGGTCTTCTGCCTGTTAGTCCATTCTGCAGACTGTACTTGTTAGGTCCCATGATTGCTTAAAATAAATCAACCTCTCTTTCTTTCTCTCTCTCTCTCTCCACACACACACCCTCTTAGCTCTGTTTCTCTGGATAATCCTGACTACTATGCGTTCTTTTTATAGTTAACTATTTTTTCTCTTGAGATTTTCTTTTTATTCATTATGAACATTTTTCTTCAGTCTATGAGCATAGTTATAGCGGCTTGTAAACCTTTATGTGCTAATTTCAGCAACTTAGTTATCTCAAGATGACTCTTTTCTCTTGAAAATGGGAAAAATTTTCTTAAGTTTTGTTGTGTTGAGTAATTTGGTATGTTGAAATTGGATTGGATCTTGGATATTGTGAACATTTTATTGTAGAAATATTGTTACATACATCTGAAGAGTGTTGGTTTTGTTGTTGCTGTTCTATTAGCAGAAAATCAACTTATTTGGATTTAGGTTGGAAACTGTTTCTTGGGCAGCAGCTGAAATCTCAGTTCAGCTTTTTTATTCTTAGCTGAACTGCTTTACGTCTACTCCCAGCATGTGTGGATCAGAAATCAACCAGAGAATTAAGCAAAGTTATATACAGAAATGAAGTTTCCTTTCACTGATGTTCTTCCTGGCATTTCCTTATGATTTTCCAGTGACTGTAGTTGTCCCAAACTCTGTCTATTGTCTCTTAAGGACAGAAAAACTGCAGATTTTCTGTTAGTTTTTTTTAGTAAGTTAACCATACATCCTGGTTTGCCCAGGACTGAGGGGTTTCCGGAACACATGACTTTCAGTGCTAAAACTGAGACATCCCTGAAAAAGCTGGGTTGGTTGAACTCCTAAGCTTTAGCCACTTTGTAGGTTGCAGGCTACGACCTGCCCTCAGAATAGAAGACATGAAAACAAAAATATCATCCAGTGACATTCTTTTCTTTTAGAATCTGCCTGCTTTTGGTCACTTCCAAGAAACTTCAAGTATTTTTTTTTATACTTGTCCAGAGTTTTCATCTGTTATCTATGGGAGAGGTGTTCTCCTAGGAGACTCCTTAGTCACTACCAGAAGCGAATCTCCCTTCAGCCACTCTTGCCTAACATCCTGCAAACCCCGTCCCACGTACTCCCTTTAGTCTCTACCAGCTGGACTTCCTCAGCATTCTCTAGAGGTATTCCTTCGCCTTTTCTCCTGAGCCATCTTCCTAGTCTCCAGTCTTACAAATAAGCCTCTACCAGAGGCTCCCTGAAATCCCAACTTCACAAGGCAGGTTCAGTGTGGATTAGCGACTGATACCAGTTAACAGCAGGAAGCCATTATGCCCACAATATTTGGGCTGTGTTCCACTCGTGAGCTCATCTGACCCTCTACATAACCCTGCAAAGCAGGCATTATCCTCTCCATACTCCAGATAAGAATCCTGAGTCAACAGAGATATTATCAATTCATCTTTCTTATATCATTAAAAGTAAATCAGACATCAGTGCCCTATAAGTTTTTGAGCTCAAGTCTTCTTTCTCCTCAGGCTGTGGGACCTGCAAGTCTTTACATTTGTTTAACTTTTGCCTTTCTTTCTCTAAGAGCTCGTTTTGCTCATGGAGGGGTCTCTCTGGGTTGAGTTTCCCTCATCGGCTTTTCTGTACCCATGGCTCATGGTCATGCCTGTCACTACCTGGAGCATGCCCAAGGTGGGGAAGTGTGGTCATGGAGGAGGGCCATACCCCTTCAAGGGGTCGCCTGCAATGCTAGAAGAAGGGTGACACCAGGGATATGGTTCTAATAACAGCCCCTTCCCCCATCACAAACACTAGCACTGTGAGTACCTATAGGCATTGAAGAGCCAGCAGTTGCCCATGGTGGTTTAAGTTTCAGAATCCTTCCAACAAGTTTTCTGATATTGGTAGTGGCTTCCTTTTCCATCACTGATGACAGGAAGGAAATCATCAATATATATATATATATATATATATATTTTGAGTTGGAGTCTCACTCTGTCACTCAGGTTGGAGTGAAGTGACACACTCACGGCCACCCTAGCGTCAGCCTGCAGCTCCAGCGATCATTCCACCTCAGTCTTCCAAGTAGCCAGAACTACGGGCATGTGCTACCACACCTGGCTAATTTTTTAAATTTTATTGTAGAGACGAGGTCTTGCCAAGTTGCCTGGGCTGCTCTCGAAACCACAGGCACAGGCAAAAAATCTTTTATTAATAAAGATATTCTTCTGGGCCATGAAAATTATTCATCAAAAAGAAAATCAGAACAAAAAATGACAACATGCTATGAAATATCTTTCTTTTGGGGTCTGTCAGTTGATTTCTACTAGAAAGGGATTCGATTTCATTTTTCTCATCATACTGGAGTCATTGCTCACTGAAGAGCTGCTAACATATATTCCCACGGCTCTCTCTCCCTCATTTTCTCTGACTCTATTTTTCTTTCCAATTCTTCTCCATGGGCTTTTTAGTTCTATCTCTTCCGTGGCCTCAACTCCATCATTTGTCCCCCAACAGTCTTTTGCTGTATCTTATTTCTGAAACATTCCCTGCTCAAGTGTCTCGTGCTTCCTTAAGTCCCCTGAAGCATCCTCCCCCGCCAAACCCTCAGCCCTGGCAGGGAGCTCGGAATAGCTTTCTTGCAGACGTTGCTCGGAGTGGAAGGTAGAGCTGGGAGCTCCTGAGGCTTGACTCGTTCCCTTCTGCTGGACAATCTATTTACCCGGACAGTTTTACATTTCAGTTCTCAAAACTAAGTATGGCCAGTACCTTTAAAGTAGGATAATTCTTTGTCAGAAATAGCCTTTGCTCTTTCTCCCAGAGACATGTGCCAAGAGATACCACTCGGTTAAAGGGAAGGTTAACAGTTACCCAGTGAGGAAGACGATTCCACTTCTTTGGATCTCACTCTAGTCTACCTTCTTCTCACCCAATTCCTTCCAGTTAGGAGGGCATGTTCCCGCCCTCTTTGGTTGAGGGAAAATGCCAGTTAACAAAAAGGATAAACCATTTTTAAATCTTCAATCATAGCCAAAGAGTGTGGAACTTTATTCTACTCCAGACGCCCTTTGATGGCTTCATAGATTAATGGATCTTCTTATTGAATTATTGAGTAAAAGCCTTACATAGAAACATCAAAGCATCCTATATCTTATTCTTCCCTAGCCACAAGACAGGCCAATCTCACAGCTCGCTTCCTCATGAGAATGCTACTGCCATCTGATTTCTTCCCAGAGCAGCTTACCAAAACTCGCTCAGGTGGGTGGCCTCCCAATGCTCTCCTGCCCAGCACACCAACAAGGCTTCTCCAAGGTTAATAGCTCATTTCTAAACTGAAGGCTGCTAGTTTTTCTATAATTCACTCTCTACAGGTCCTTCATAGTATTTTGATGCTTAGTGGAGAGAATCCAAAATTGGACAAATGCCAGTTTATAAATCTTAGTTTACAAACAGAAGGATAAATAATTTCTAAATCTTCAGCAATTTTCCCATAACATCTAAAAAGGAGGCAACTTTATTCTACCCCAGACACATTTTGATGATTTTATGGGTCAATGGATCCTCTTATGGAATTGCAAGTTGAGTGTTCCTTATTCTGCTTGGGACCAGAAGTGTTTCGGATTTTGGACTTTTGGGATTTTGGAATATTTGTGTATACATAATGAGATATCTTGGGGATGGGATCCAATCTAAACACAGAATTTACTTATGTTTCATATATACCTTATACACATAGGCTGCAGGTAATTTTATACAACATTTAAAATAATTTTGTGCATGAAACAAAGTTTTGACTAGGACCTGTCACATTCAGTAAGGTACATGATTTTCCACTTGTGGCATTCTCTTAGTGTTCAAAAAGTTTTGAATTTTGGAGTATTTCAGATTTCAGGTTTTTGGACACAAGAAGCTCAACCTGTACTGAATTATTCAACAGTCAATAAATAGTAGAGGCTTCTCTTCAGAGATGTTAAATTGGAAGTTTAGAAACTGGTGAAGTGAAACTGCGTAGATGGCCAACCTGGAAAATTGAACTCTCAGTTCTGTTTCTCCTTGTTGGACCCTACGCTGGTCAGTGGAGGTTAGAGCAGTTTGGGATTGAAGTAACTTGGATTACTATGGTTGCGAGATTTGACTTTTGAAGTACAAGTATATTTAATGCTTTCTAAGATCTGTGCTTGTTCCTAAAACATGTGTAAATCTAATTTTGGTCATTGCATAATTTCCTCATTACCTCACAGTATACATTTTAGGATGCTACTTTGGTACCTAATTATCTTTAAATGATGGTGATTTCTAGCATTTCTCTCCTTTTTTTCTGCTTTTAGTTTTCTGATAAGTTGTTATTACGCTCTAAAGGAATGCTTACAAGTGCCTTGGAAGCTGTACTTGTAATGAGCCAATACTTTTATAGACTTTAATTCATTTCTTTAAGAGAGAATTTGTCATGTTGGCATTTCTTTAAGCAGAGCATACTTACGTTGAACAATCTTGGCAAGTCTGACTCCACCACAGGTGCTAAGAGATAGCTTTGAGGTTGTCCTTTGCTCTGGTTATCTATCTCTGTGTAACCATTCACGCCAAAACTTAGTGACTTAACACGACAATATATTTTAGTCTGTCATGCTTCAGTGGCCTGGTTGGGTTTAGCTAGGCGAGTCTCCCTTGGCCTCTCTCATACAGTTGCAGTCAGGTGTTAGCTGGGCAGGGTCACCTGACGGCTTGACTGGTCTGGATGTCCCAGGAGGTAGCTTTGGTCACATGTCTAGTGCCCAGGCTGGGATAACCGAACAGCTGGGGCTTGCTGGGCTCCTCTCTCTCCACAAAGCCTCTTTTCATGGCTAGCTTGGGCCTCTTCACTGTAGGGCAATCTTGGGGGGTAGAGCTTCTTTCCAGCAATGGCTCCCCCAAAATCCAACAGAATATGGCAGACATTATAAGGCTTCTTCTGGCCTACCTGTGGAAGCCACTCAGCACCACTTAGACTGGCACAGAAACATTCTATTATAAGCAAGTCACCAAGCCCTGCCAGATTCAAGGGAATGGATTATACAAAGGCATGGATGTCAGGAGTTATAGCTCATGGGGTTCCATCTGTGGAGTTTAGCTGCTACCACCATGTGTTTAATGCATCCTCATATTGCAAAGTGGCTTAATTACAGTCAAAGCTACTTCTTCCAGTTGCCATCTTGGGAACATATAATATTAATATTGATATCTGCCATTCATGGAACAATTGCACTATCTCCTACTGGAGATAGAATTTTAACAGAGCTTGCTTTGGGAGGCTGAGGTGAGTGAATTGCCTGAGTCAGCGGGTTCGAGACCCACCCGGGCAACTTGGCGAGACCTCATTTCTACAATAAATCAAAAACTAGCCGAGCATGAGCACCTGTAGTTCCAGCTACTTGGAAGGCTGAGGCGGAAGGAACGCCAGAGGCCAGCAGGTCGAGGCTGCGGTGGCCGGGAGCAGTCACTGCCCTCCAGTCTGGGCGACGGAGTGAGACTCCAATTAAAAAAAAAGAAAAGAAAAGAAAAAGAAAAAAGAGCAAGTTAAAGCCTGAAAAAGTTGAATAAATAAAATAACAAACATTAGAATAGAAATCAATAAGACAGAAAACAATAACAAGATAGAAAATCAAGCCAGGCTCGGTAGTTTAGCCTGTAATCCCAGTGCTTTAGGAGGCTGAGGTGAGTGGATTGCCTGAGCCCGCGGGTTCGAGACCCGCCTGGGCAACTTGGCAAGACCTCGTTTCTATAATAAATCAAAAAGTAGCCGAGTGTGGTAGCGCGCGCCTGTAGTTCCAGCTACTTGGAAGGCTGAGGCGGAAGGATCGCCGGAGCCCAGTAGGTCGAGGCTGCGGGGGCCAGGAGCGGCCACTGCACTCCAGTCTGGGCAACAGTGAGACTCCAAGTCAAAAAAAAAAGAAAAAGAAAAATTAGCTGGGCGTGGTGGTGCGTGCCTGTAGTTCCAGCTACTCAGAGGCAAAGGATCACCTGAGCCCAGGAGGTGGTGGTTGTGAGCAGCCACTGCACTCCAGTCTGGGCGACAGAGTGAGACTCCAACTCAAAAAACAAACAAACAAACAAACAAGCAAAAAAACAGAGCTTGCATCCTAGTGGGGGAGAAAGACAATAAAGTGAAAAAGAAAAAAAAAAGCTGAAAAAAAGTGGAACTTTGTTAATTTTTTTTTTTTTTTTTTTTGAGTTGGAATCTCACTCTGTTGCCCAGACTGGAGTGCAGTGGCCACTCCTGTCCACCGCAACCTCGACCTGCTGGGCTCCGGGTCCTTCCGCTTCAGCCTTCTGAGTAGCTGGAACTACAGATGCGCGCTACCACGCCCGGCTCATTTTTGATTTATTGTAGAGATGAGGCCTCCCCAAGTTGCCTGGGTGGGTCTCGAACCCACAGGCTCAGGCAATTCACTCACCTCAGCCTCCCAAAGGCGTGAGATTACAGGCTGAGCCACCGAGCCCAGCTCGAAGATTTTCTGATTGGTAATTGGCTGAAAGACTTAAGTGCTGTCTAAAGAATTTGAAATCAGTAAAAGAAATGCTTGAGTTAAGATAAGGGGTGTTGTGGAAGCCAAGGTTCTTGATAGGAAGATGAAACCTCTAAGTAGCAGGCTCCAGGGAGACTAGGTGGTAGACATCTTAAAAGGTGCCAGACCCGGGCAGGCTCGGTGGCTCAGCCTGTCACCCCAGCACTTTGGGAGGCCGCAGCGAGTGGATTGCCTGAGCCCTCGGGTTCAAGACCAGCCCGGGGAACTTGGCGAGAATCAAAAATTAGCCGGGCATGGTAGCACGTGCCTGTAGTTCTGAATGCTTGGAAGTCTGCGGTGGAAGGATCGCTGGAGCCCAGTGGGTTGACGCTGGAGTGGCCCTGAGTGTGCCACTGCACTCCAGCCTGGGCAACGGAGTGAGACTCTGACTCAAAAAAAGAAAAAAAAAGTGCCATACCCTTCCTAGGGAAGAAGATTCTCTACAGAGACAAATTTCCCCAAGAGATGGTTTGGCAGGGTCATTTAAAAATATGTCAAAGAAACATATTTTGGGGAAACATATTTGTATTTCCTTTAAGGTCTGCTATTGCCACCGTCTGTTTTTTCAGTCTTCTGGTCTCTATTTTCACGTTAATGCCGGTCAGTTGTGCCTAAAACGCCACAAGACAAAGGGTATAATGAGGCACTTCCAACTTCCTTCTCTGTCACAGCCTGGATTTTACTTTTTCAGGTTCCCCTTGGCCCAGATGGGTCCATTCAGTCAGTTGAGGGACTTAGAATTTTATTTTTGGCTTACAGAAAATACACAGAATAGGAGATGGTGATAAATGTTATTTTTTAGAAAGTAAGCAGGGAAGAGGACTGAAAGGTGTGTGTGTGGAAGCGATGTTAAGCAGGCTGGTTAGCGAAGAAGACCCTGGTGAGGTGACACTTTGGCTGACACCTGAAGAAGGTGAGGGGGTGAGACATGGCCTTGGGAGAGAAGCACATGACGGGAAGGAGGCCACTGTGGCTGGAGCCGGTGGCTGGGAGGGGACAGGTGCCTGGGGATAGGACAGAGGGATGGGAGCTGTGGGGGCAACAGCAGGCCTTCTGTTTATGCCAGGATTTGACTCTACATGTAAATAAGAACCTGTTGGAGCATCAGACCCAGAGAGGAACTTTTTTCTGATGAAAGGAAACAAGGATAGAGGCAGGGAAACCAAGTCGCGAGTCTACTGCAGCAATCGAGGCAGGAGATGATGGCAGCGCAGACCTGGGCATGAGCAGTAGAAGTCGCAAGGGGTATTTTGAAGGCAGAACCAACGGGATTTGATGATAGGTTGGATTTGGAGACAGGTTCTGGAGAGACTCTAAGTTTTGCTATAAAAGAACGGGAGTGGAGAATTGAGGAGGCGGAGAGGCCAATGTGGTTTTCTAATTTTTTTTAAAGATAAGAATGTTGTTATACAAAAAAGATACCTACACTCACATGTGTTGTCACAGCTGAATTCATAATTGCAAAGATGTGCATCAAACTGCGTGCCCGTCAATGGATCAGTGGATAAAGAAAGTGTGGTATGTACACACACACACACACACACACACACACACACGCACGCACACAAACACACACCCCACCATGGAATACTATTCAACCATAAAAAGAATGAAATAATGTCTTTTGCAGCAACTTGGATCGAATTATGGAATTGGAGACGATTATCCTAAGTGAAGTAATGCAGGAACAGAAAACCAAACACCGCAGGTCCTCACCCGTCAGTGGGAGCTGTGCTCAGGGTCTGCAAAGACATAGAGAATGGCATAATGGACACCGGAGACACAGAAGGGAGAGGGAGAAGAGCGAAGAAAAATCACCTGTCAGGTACAGTGTGCACAGGTGAGGGTGGAGGGTACACTGAAAGCCCAGACCTCTTTACCACTATACAATGCGTCCATGTAACCAGAAACCATTTGTACCCCTAAAGCTGCTGAAATGTTTTAAAAGGGCAGGGAGCACATTGCAACAACAAGAGCAACAACAAACTCATAGGAAGAATGTTTGTACACTGGTGGGAACGGTCCAAGAGAGAAAAATGCAGTAGAGGGAGAGGCCAACTGCTGATGTGATGTGAACAAGAAGGGGGGATTCGGGGTTTACACGAGGGATTGGCCTTAGGTAGGAGCACCAGCTGCTCCCCTGGAGTGACAGGGAAGCATTTACGGGCAGGGGGTAGCTGTGGATAGCACCGTGGAACTGTTCTTCCGATCGTCCCCCTCAGACCCACAGAAGAGGCTCTTTGCCAAATAGCCATCGAAATATGCGAGGAGTGAACCAAGGGTGCAGAGGGCGGGATCCCTGGACAACACCGGAGGGTTCTGGCCAGGCTTTCCAGCAAGACCACTACATGGTTGTTTTCCTTCCGTCCTTTTCAGCTGTGTGGATGCCCGTGTGTGTCAAGGAGAGCCTAGGAAGGAGGTTGCCGGGTAAGTGCAAACAAAGGGAGAGCAGGTCAAGGGAGCTGGGCTATCCACGGACATTTCTGAGGACTATCCAAGGTCGAGCCCACAACAGGGACTGTGGGGGTCTCAGCTGCTCAGGGAGAAGGAAGGGGGGTGATGACTGGCCGAGAGCGACAGTGCGGGGGGCACAGGAGTCGTTAAATAAGACCTCAGGGCTGTCAAAATGGCTCCCTTCCCAGGCCAATGGGTATTTTGCCTCCGAGCAGGCTTCTAAACTGTCTAAAAATATCCTCTGGACCTGATAGAAACCAATTCACTTCACTTCACAGTTGAACATGCGGGGGAGCCCCCCAAAACCCAGAATTTCTTTATAAAAAACTTGTGCATTTATTCTCATATGCTTAACATTCAGTCACCTTCAAAGGCCTCTCCTTTTGATGCCACGCACCTACCGAGATGCTTTTTCCACTACTCAGAACAGTGTTTGAACTTGTCAATTTGGATGCCTTTCAGTGCTTCTACTGTTTATTTTGTTTCACATCTTTCACACGGGCAAAATGTTTCCCTTGGAGAATTTTTTCATCTGGGGAGAAAAGTCACTCGGGGTGAGATGGGGTGAATAGAGAGAGTGGGGTACAGGGGTCATGCCGTATTGGGGCAAAAGATGCTGAACCCCCAGCAAGGCGTTGGCGGGTGCACTTGTCAATCACCCATCATGAAATGGACAAAGGCGCTGAAAGAGTCTCCCAACACAAAGAAAATTAGAAAAAAACATTCCCTGAAGTCAAACGCAGCCTCTCAGAACCCTAGCTGGTACACTGATCCCAATCCTAGGACACTTACCTGGCAGGGGAAGCCAGTACTGCAGGTTTTTTGGGAGGTCCCCTCTCATGTGTCCAATAACAGACCCCAAAAGCAACTCACAGAGCTGCCAAACGTGCCGGGTTTCCTATGTTGGCCACCACTCACGGCCCTGCCCCCTGGACACACAGCCTGAGGCGGGAGTTATGGGTCCTGGGCACCCACTCCCCTGTCCCCTACTGATCAGCACTTGCCCTGCTGAAACCTGGCCACCTCCGGGTCAGTCTTTAGCTTCCAGCCAGGAAGACTTGCTCCTGGAAGGCCGCCCTGAACCCCTCATCTGTGCGGGGGGTCGTTGTGTGCTGACATCCTCCTGTTCATTGCAGTGACCAACCCCCACAGCTGATGTCTGTTCAGACCTTTAGTGACAGAAAGCAAAAACTATGGATAGGTACACTGGGTTTGAGCTGAGAGAATGTGACAGCTGAGATGGGTTTAAACCATTTTAGGAGCTGGCGGGGGCTGTTGGCTTGTTGGTTGTGTAACTTTATTGCTACTGTACATCTGTCTGGAGGGATTAACAACAGGAACATTTTGTTTTATTCTTACTTTATTCTATTCTAGTTGGAGTCTCATTCTGTCACCCAGGCTGGAGTGCAGTGGCGAGATCATAGCTCGACTTCCTGGGCTCAGGTGATCCTTCTGCCTCAGCCTCCTAAGTAGTTGGGACTACAGGCTCACACCACCACGCCCAGCTAATTTTTGGATTTATTTTAGAGTTGAGGTCTTGCCATGTTGCCCAGGCTGGTCTCAAACTTCTGGGCTCAGGCAATCTTCTCGCTTTGGCCTCCCAAAGCGTTGGAATTACTGCACCTGGTGACACCAGGAATTTTTTTTTTTTTTTGAGTTGGAGTCTTACTCCGTCGCCCAGACTAGAGTGCAGTGGCATGCTCCCGGCCACTGCATCCTCGACCTGCTGGGCTCTGGCGATCCTTCCGCCTTAGCCTTCCAAGTAGCTGGAGCTACAGGTGTGCGCCACCACGCCCGGCTAATTTCTGATTTATTGTAGAGATGAGGTCCTGCCAAGTGGCCCGAGCGGGTCTCGAACGCACGGGCTCAGGCAATCCACTCACCTCGGCCTCCCAAAGCGCTGGGATTACAGGCTGAGCCACTGAGCCCGGCCAACAGGAATATTTTTAAAGTCTAAAAATAAAAGTTCATAAGCAAATCATGGGGACTGACAAGTTACAACAACTCACCCATGACTGAGTCTTTTTCTGAACTCCAGTAATTTGTGTCCAAGGCTGACCACCAGCATTAGAACTGAGGGCGGATTCAACTCGGCCAGGTGGGCAAGTGCCTGGTGTCAACAGGGCCAGCGTCAGCCGCTCGCCCAGGATGGGTTCAGCTTCGCGTTGATTTCTTCCAAGCTGAGATGTGCTGTGTGGTTTCTGTGCAAAGATCCAGATCTCTCCTGTCAGAGTGAGAGCACAAACAACCCAACCATCCATGAAAAATTCATTTACCGAATCACAAGGAAAATGCAATAACACAAAAACCATATTGAAGCGGATTAAAAACCTGAGACACTGCCTTTCCAATGTGGCTCAGGGCTCCAGCCATCAGGTCGGCTTAGAACAGCCTCTATATTTTCTCACTGGGCCCTATCGCTAAGGATTTCTCACACTGAAAGAACAAAGCTTCACTATAATTAAATCAATGGGTATTCTTCTTCTTCTGTTGAAGTGCAAAAATTCAGAAAGGGGTACAGTCAAACCCCTCTGCACTAGAGGATGATTCCGTGGCAGCCTGCGGGGGTCAGGGTCAAGCTTCCTGCTCTGCCTCAATTCTTGATGGGGTCTTAGGAGGGCTGGTTACTTCTCAGCTTGCTGCTGAGCTGTGGGTCAGAGAGGGGTGGCAGCGAATGAACAAAGAAAAAGAAAGAGAAGGAAGAGGAAGACTAGGAGGAATAAGTGGTGCAGGGAGATGAGAAAGAAGAAGAAGAGGAAGAGGAGGAGGAAGCATGGATATTACTGTGAGAAAGATGAATCCTACCGTCATTCCGTGGCTGTGATTCCTCCGCGAGCCCACCCTGTCTCCAGGGGACTGTCCAGCCTAGCTTGCACCCAAGTTCCTTTTCTTGGTCTCTTAGCAAAAGGAGACACACTGGCATTTTCAAGAGGGCATTGACAAAGAAAGACAACAAGGAAATAGGCACAGAAAAATACTGGTCGTAAACACAATTCAGGTTTCCCAAAGACAGATTTCTGATCCTACCATGATGGTAGTCTCACTCCATGGGACAGTACAGCTCCACAGGTGTGAGAGCTGGCCTCAGGGCAGGGCTCCGGTCAGTCATTCATTTGTCTCCTCCTTGGTACCGAGGAAGTCCCTCATACCCACTTCTGGTTTTCCACGTGAGAGGCGACCCTGATGACCCAATGAACTCCTTGCCTACTGGAAGTGGTTTTCCAAGTCTGCAGGCCCACTGATATAATAACCCCCTGGAATAGATGATAATCAGTGATCTTCATATAATTATAAACACAGAGTGTATTTTCTGACACTAGCCTTCTCAGATCAGGAGCTCAATGAATATTAGCTGAATGAATGTATGAATGACACTTTATCTCGAAAGGTTGACATGACTGACAGGCCTGTAGCCCAGAGAATGTTAAATAAGCTTGTTGTGAAATTCACCAGCTCCCCCGGCTTCTCCCAGGCTGGATCATCACTTTTCCTTCCGTTCTCCCACCCACCCAAAGCTTTCCCCACGATGCACTGTGGGCAGAAAGAGTCAAGAACAGCTCTTTCTGTTATCCAGGCGTGGGAAGGGTCCGGGGTGCTGGAGCCCCCCCGCTCCCAACTTTCAGAAGCAGGGTGGGCATTATACAGGGACAGTAGGGCGGGCTGGGAAGAAACCTGAAGGCTGCACGCCACGGAGCATAGTGAAGTCAGGGAGGCGCGAACAAGGGACCAACTTCAGCTTCTGAACCGTTTGCTGGGGGTGTGGTGTTTCTGCACACCTTTGCGAAATTAGCAATTCACGTTTGGAAATCATACACACGTGAAGGTGGTGTTGCTAGGCATCTTCTCACAAGTGGGCAGAACAATAGAAAAATGTGAATAATTAATTGCTGTGATGCCACAGCAAGAAGGAATTTTGAATTGGGGATTGGCCAGAAAGATGAAACAATGTGAGTTCACAGGCTGCCTGTGGACATAGACACAAGGGCTTCCAAACTTACTGGAAGAATGTACATTAAGCACCAGGTTTCTGGGGAGCAGTTAGCTAAGATGTGACAAAAGTCTCCTTCTTTTCCTTTTCTTTTTTTTTTTTTGTATTGGAGTCTCACTCTGTCGCCCAGGCAGGAGTGCAGTGACACACTCACGGCCACCCCAGTGTCGACCTGCTGGGCTCCGGTGATCCTTCCACCTCAGCCTTCCAAGTAGCCGGAACTACAGGTGCGTGCTTCCACCCCCAGCTAATTTTTGATTTATTGTAGAGATGAGGTCTCGCCAAGTTGCCCGGGCTGGTCTGGAACCCGTGGGTTCAGGCAAGCCTCTTTCTTTTTCTTTTCTTTTTTTTGGAGTTAGGGTCTCACTGTGTCACCCAGGCTGGAGTGCAGTGGCTCAATCACAGTTCACCACAGCCTTGACCTCTTGGGCTCGGGTTATCCTTCTGCCTCAACCTCCCAAGTAGCTGGGACCACAAGTATATACCACCATACTCGAGAATTTTCTGATTTTTTTGTAGAGATGAGGTCTTGCTATGTTGCCCAGACTGGTCTCAAAGTCCTAGAGAGAATCTTTAAAAGTGCAGTTCCTTTCAACCAAAATGTGCTGTACTTCCCCCATGAAAACACTCATCATAATTTAACTCTTTGTGTTAAACTGCATTTTCCATTAGACTAAAAATGCTGAAGTTGAGACCGTATCTGTCTCTAGGATCAGTGTGCTCAGTCTCCAGGGTCAGTTCCAGGTGTGTTAGAAGATGCTAATGCAAGTACTAAAAAATTACTGAATACATCCCACGTCTAGATTGTATCCCCTGGAAACAACTAGCCACGTGTACAAAGATCTTGTTAAAAGGCTACTTATCTCTTCATGGCTTCTACAGTGTCTAAAAATGAGAGGCTGGTTACATGAATTATGGAAATCTGTAAAGTAGAATATCATGCAACCATTAAGATGGTGTTACATATTTATTGAAATGGAAGATATTTACAATATAGAGCTACACACAATTGTACACAATCTACCGTGACATTCTTGTAAAGTAAAAAAGCTGGATAGTAAGAAATGAGGTATTTTTATTTCCCTCTTTAGATTTCTGTATTGTCTGATTTAAAAAAAAACTTATTTCTTTAAAAAATTCATTTATATTATAAAAATCCAATAAAACTGAAAAAAATCATAATTTTGAAAAAAAAAATCATCATTATTTGTGCCCATCTGGCCATTCTTATATGGGGCAATTATGTATGTATTGCCCTTGTGAAATGTGGAAAAATAGCTTCAATTAGTGAACACAAGAAGCCTTGTTAATTGAAGGAATTAAAAAAGAAGGAACTGTGCTTACTAGAACCTCTCCCCTTTGTATCAAACAGAAAAGCGGAAAAGGCATTTGTCTTAGTCTGTCTTGTGTTGCTCTAACAAAATACCTGAGACTGGGTAGCTTAGGGAAAACACAAGTTCATGTCTCAGTTCTGGAGACTGAGAAGTGCAAGAACAAGCTGCCAGCGTTCTTCCAAGATGGTGCCTCGAGACTGCCTCCTCCGACGGGGAGGAGCACTGTGTCCTCACGTGGTGAGGGAAGGGAGAAGGGCAAGAGGGCTGTTCTCTCTCCATCAAGCCCTCTTAAGGGCACCTAACCCCATTCGTGAGGGTAGAGCCCTCATGACGCAATCGTCTCCCAAAGACCACACCTCCCAACACTGTTGCGTAGGGGATTCAGTTTCAGCATAAATTTTGGAGGGAACAAAAACATTCAAACTATAGCAACATTTAAAAATAAAAGCCAAAGAAAGAACACTGCATTGGAAGCTGGGTTAGTCTGTTTGGGCTACCAGAACAAAATACTACAGACTGGCGGCTTAATATTTAAATTTATTTTCTTACAGTTCTGAAGGCTGGAAGTCTGAAAGCAAGGCTCTGTCAGGGTCGGTTTCTGGCAAGGCCTCTTTCCTCAGCCTGCAGACAGCCGCCTTCATGCTGTGTCCTCACATGACCTCTCCCCTGTGCTTGCAGAGTGGTCTCAGGTGTCTCCTCCCCTTCTTATGAGGTCATCAGTCTTACCAGAGTAGGACTTCATTCTTGTGACCTTATTTAACCTTAATTACCTCCTTAAAGGCCCACTCTCCAAGTCACGTTGGGGGTTAGAGCTTCAACATATGAATTTGGGGGAGGGAACACAATTCGGTCTATAACAGGGGCCATAGGTGCTGATGCGGTGCCCAGTGAAGACTCAGAAGAGCAAGTCTGGAAATTATAAATAATCAGGATTTCATTTCTTCTTTTTTCTTGATACATACACATAGTTATGCTAGTGCCAGCTGACTGGCTCCTCCTCTGCAATTGCCTTCTCCTTCTCCCATGCACACTTGCTTGGGAATCTCTACCATGTTCTGGATACAGACAGTTCATTGTCTTACTGAGGATTCTGATGACCCCCAGATTTGGGGACGCCGGTACAGGCTTATATTTCCACAGTTGTCTCTTGCTACAAATTCCTGCTTTTCCTGAATCTCAGTGACCTGTCTTCTCAAGTCCTATCTCTCCATTTCCCAAAGCACCAAGAACACGGATTTCATGAACATTTAGGACTCGAGGGGTATCCAAGGGGCTGCTTCGAACAGCAACGGCTTGCAGCCAAATAGCTGTCCCTGCCCCAGGGACTTCTGACTGTGGCTGCACCTGTCACCACGTTTTCTCAGGCCACCTCTTCGTTTCTAGATCCTCTTTTATATCTTCTTCCATCTTCCAGGCGCATAAAGTCTTCTTCCTGCAGAACTTCCAGAGGACAAAAACTCCCTCTACTTCATTGAACTGAGCAATTGAATTCTCTCTTGCACTCCAGCCTCCTGTGCCTGATCTCAACCCACTTAGGCTGGACGGGTCTTTCATCTTTCCTGAACAAAAGGCCCATAAATGTTTTCTTAAGCGTATGTGCCACCTACTTTGAATAATGCTTTTTCCCCCTAGAATGCGAAAACTCCGCAGTATCTTCATTTTTTGAATAGTAATCTTCCCTTCTCACAGATCTCAGGGTTTGGGGACACCTAACTTCACTGCTATTTGCTATGCTTCTGTATTTCTGTGCACACATGCTTATGTCTATACATACATGATTGCTTTTTAAAAATAAATAAAAGCGGGTGCATTCTTTAAGAATCTGTCCCATTGCTGTTTTACAAGCTTTAGAGGTGGGGAAGCAAAACGAGAACCCACAGAAAAGGTATTTGGGGGTTTGGCACAGACATTTTGAAAGAAATTTCAAAGCCTCTCTGTCTCAAAGTGTTTTTGCAGAGCGGGGCTCAGAACCGTGGAAACCAGGCATTTCTGTCTTGGTGGTGGTGTGGCTGTCCATGGCCGTCAGAAGCACTCAACCTAGAGCCTTCAGCCCTGCTGTCCCTTGCAGATGGTCCTATGGAAGCTCCTTACCCAGCTGGGCTTCTTCTCATCGCACTGTAGTAGAGAGGGCACCCCGGACCCAGAAGAAAGATTATATGCTTTAAAACAGCCTCGGATGTTTAGTTACGATTTCTCCT
This sequence comes from Carlito syrichta, assembly GCF_000164805.1. Taxonomy (NCBI): domain Eukaryota; kingdom Metazoa; phylum Chordata; class Mammalia; order Primates; family Tarsiidae; genus Carlito; species Carlito syrichta. Next base: position 258,631 of record NW_007251151.1, on the reverse strand, counting down.
CAGTTCATACTAAGCTATGAATAATTCAGGGCTGCACTTCGACCCCCAGTCTCCGTTGACCATTCAACAAATCTCAGCCTTTCCCCTTCTTTCTGCCTTTGATTGACCAGGAAGCATTTAATAAAGCATCTGGCATTGGGTTTGTGCCTCAGCGTTCAAGATGCAGTACGAAAATGACCCATGGACATACGTGAGCAGTGACTGCACCAGCATAAATATCGTCTTGCCGTCATGTCCAGGAAGTGTGATGGACTTACCGTGGGTCTCCACGCTCTGGAGGGACATTTATAGCAGCAGTGAAAAGGCCACATAATGGCCCCGTTTAGAACAGCCATTTAGGACCATAAATACACTTCCTCACATAAATCTGCTGATTACCCTTGTGCTGCTCTGACAGCTCAGCCAAGTGGTTTGCCCTAAATGTTGCAAAAAGCCCAGCTGTGTATCCATTCACACTGGGGACCCCAGACAAAGAAATACAATTGGCAGGCCCTTTCTGGAAATGATTGCACAAAATGAGAAAAGAAATGGAAAAATCTCACAGGAGCAAGCATTTAATATCTAGCAATTGCCTACATGAAATAATAACTACTGCTTCAGGAAAAATCCACCACAATTCGAGTCCCACACAAGGGCTATGACGAATATTTTTGAGATGACCGGAGGAAAAAACCTAAGTTTTCTTCAGACGTGGGATAAGGATGGGGTGGACCGTCAAATGCTGGGTTACTACTCCTTTAGGGCTGGGGTCCCCACCTCCGGGGCCATGGACTAGTAAGGGGCCATGGCCGATTAGGAACCGGGCTACACAGCAAGAGGCGAGCGGCTGGCCAGTGGAGTTCCATCTGCTGTCAGATCAGCAGGGGCATTAGATTCTCACAGGAGCGTGAACTCTATTGTGAACTGCACATGGGAGGGATCTAGGCTGTGCACTCCTTACGAGAATCTAAAGCCTGATGTGTGCCTCCTGCTGTCTTCCTGCCCCCACTCCCGCCACCATCTGTGGAAAAATTGTCTTTCATGAAACCAGTCCCTGATGCCTAAAAGTTTGGGGGTTATTGCTTCAGGGGGTCAAGGTCCTTTCTTGACTTTTAGGCTAAAGTTCCATTTCCTTCACCTGGCAGAAAAGCCACTTCCTGGTCCAACCACACCCTGTCTACCATAGGGAGTCTTCCATGGTCCACTCCAGTCTTGTGGAGCCACCAGCAGGCGTCTCTTGTTCTCTGGAGTTTTCTCCCCTCTTCTGTCCCATCTTTCCTCACCTGGTGAAATCTTGTTTGCCCTTGGGAATTTGGTTTATGGGTCATTCCCTCTGCAAAGTCTTTCTTGGGTCTCTTCCCCCATCCCAGACTGACCGGATGTCACCTTTCTCCCCCAGACACTGATGGCTGCACAGGTGGTCTTCTGCAGTTTTCTTGTCTGTCACCCAGGGAGAAGAGGCCATATCTCTGTGCTGGGTGCTTGATGGGCATCTTTGGACTCACGTGAGACAACTCTCAGTTCGCGCTTACCACGTGCCAAGGGCCATCTTAGGCCCTCGCCATGCCTAATCACCCTGAGTCCTTCCAACAGCCGTGTGGGTTGGTGACTAGCAAGAACCTCATTGTTCGGGTGTGGAAATGAAGGCAGAGAAGGTTTGAGCAGCCTTCCCAAGTCAGGTACACAGCTAGTAAGTACGCAGGTCAGGATTTGAACCCAGGCAGTTGGACTCCTGAGCCCGTCCCTTGACATACCTTGCTGGGCTGAACAGATACATGGCTGAGTGAATACATTCTGGGGAGATGGCTTTCTTGTTTTTTCTTGAGCCTGAGGGTGGGAGGAGAGGGTGGGTTGCTTGGTCACACACACTAGAGTGTCTCGCCCCTTGCTCAGGGGAGCCGGACGCCTGCGTTAAGGCGCCCAGCCTCAACCTCCTGGGCTCAGGAGATCCCCGGGGCGGGCTCGGGGTGGGCTAGGTGGGAGACACTGTTCCTCCCCTTTGACTTCTTCTTGCTTCTTGTTAGTTCATTCCTTTTGGGGGTAAATAGTTATAGGTTTAAGGGGTAGGTAGAGGTTATTTATTGTCTTAAATTATAAATCATAATCCCCACTTGTCCTTCTTACTGCTACTAAACATCAAGATCTTAGACATCTTCAGTCCAAGCCCTGCCAGGGCGTGCTGTGTGCTTGGGTCTCAGCCAACCATCAACAGAGGCGGTGGCTCTATTGCCGACCCTTTCCAGGATCCAGAAGGGAACAGAGGGAGAGGCGGTCAAGGAACCACCTCAGGAGGCCACTGAGGTTAAGCAGACAGGTCTTGAAGAGACATGGATTAGACATGAGGAAAGAAGAGGTATGGGTCATGATTAACTCAAGGTGGACTCACAGTTGAGAGTGGGGGGTGGTCTTTCTTTTTTGAGTTGGGGTCTGACTGTTGCTCAGGCTGGAGTGCAGGGGCATGGTCATAGCTCACCACAGCTTCGACCTCCTGGGCTCAGGCGATCCTTCTGCCTCAGCCTCCTGAGTAGCTGGGATTACAGGTGCATGCCACCACAGCTGGCTACTTTTAGTTTTAGTTTTTTAGAGATGAGGTATAGCTATGTTGCCCAGGCTGGTCTCGAACCCCTGGGCTCCAGCAATCCTCTCATCTTGGCCTCCCAAAGTGTTAGGATTACAGGTGTGAGCCACTGCACTTGGCCGGGGATAGTCTTTAGGATGGTGAGTTTTATTTTCTACATTTTCTCTTTCTCAGAGTTTGACTTTTTAGGTCTTGAATACATATTACTTTTCCTGTCTGCAGGACATGGATTCTATGGATAGACAAATTGCCTCACCGGGATTCCAAACAGTCATAAGGTGACTCAGAGGCAAAACCCCAACCTCAGTCCCCAACTCACGTCTCGATTCACCCAGCGTCCTGCGGTTCAGAACAGCTCATGATGCCACTTGAAACACGAAACTAGCTTACAACAGGTATCTTCTAATTTTAGCTATTATTGCTTTTTCAATAGGAGAGAATGACTCAGATTGCGGAATAGTTTATGGAATTAGTTCGCCGTAATTCAGTTCCCACAATTTCACCACAAAGGCCTCCTAATGAGATTAAATCTAAGCATTACACAGCTGCTCATTTATAATTTTTCCTTGGCATGCCTGGATAGACGGTGATGACTAACCTGAGCTCTGATTATTTTATCACAATGAGGTCAGCTCATGAGAGAACCCACGGCTGAGACCCAGAAAATATCATAATCACTCAAGATGAGGTTCATGCCATGGGGTGAACCACAAACACTATAGTTAGAACACCCCTCCCATGTACCCTGATGTCCATTTTCAGCCGTGTTCCCATCAGTTCTCCCACACAATGCGTTCTCTATTTGGAGGGCTCGCTGCTTGAATCTCAGACAATAATTGCCATTCACCTACTCTCGCCAGCAGCCGCCTTCTCGCTACTAAAATTCCCTCACTGGAGCCACCCTCTCATTGACCTACACCACTCATTACGAAGTACTGCAGACAAGCTCTTGAGAGCCCCGGGGTCGAGGTGGTGCCTGTTTCTCTCTCATTTACGATGCTGTTCCACTCCAGAAAGCTCGAGCCACTCTGAAAGGAGATTTCTTCTTCACGTTCACAGCTGTGCATGTAGTAACAAAACCTGGGACCACCAGATCCGTGGCTTTGCTTATTCATCCAACCAGGTTGATTAAGCTGGCAATAGGAAATACGTCTTCTCCTACATTCCTGATGGGATGAAAGTTGGTATACCACTTCTGGAAAGCAATTTGATTCCAGGTATCAAAAGCTTTAGAATGAAATCATTACCAAAATGTTAATACTAAACAGTCATCAGTTACTATAACTAATGCCATTAAATATTAATTAAAAGTCTTAAATGATTTGTTCAATATTTATTTGTTTTTATTTATCTGTACTTTTTTTTTTTTTTTGAGTCTGAGTCTTAGTCTATGGCCTGCGCTTGGAGTGCAGTGGCATGATCACGGCTACTGCAGCCTCGACTTCCTGGGCTCAGATGATCCTTCTGTCCTGAGTAGGTGGGACTACAGATGTGCACCACTATGTCTGACTTATTTATTTTTATTTTATTTTATTTTTTTTTTGAGTTGGAGTCTCACTCGGTTGCCCAGACTGGAGTGCAGTGGCCGCTCCCGGCCACCGCAGCCTCAACCTGCTGGGCTCCGGCGATCCTTCCGCCTCAGCCTTCCGAGTAGCCGGAATTACAGGCATGCGCCACCACGCCCGGCTGATGTTTTGATTTTTATGTAGAGATGAGGTCTCGTTGCCCAGGCGGGTCTTGAACCCGCAGGCTCAGGCAATCCACTCACCTCAGCCTCCCAAAGGCACGGGATGACAGGCTGAGCCACCGAGCCCTGCTTATTTATTTATTTTAGAGATGAGGTCTCTCTATGTTGCCCAGGCTGGTTTCGAACTCCTTGACTCAAACAGTTCTCCCACCTTGGCCTCCCAAAGTGCTGGGATGACGGGTGTGAGCCACTATGCTTGGCCTATTAATTTGTACTTTCTATGTTTAAAAAAGGACGATGCTGTATTACTTTTATAATACGGAAAAGCAAACAACGGTCACAAAAAGAGAGAGGGAGAGAAAAGAAGAAGAGAGAGGAAACAAAGAAAGGAAAAGGCTGAATGATTGATACAGAGTATAAAAATTAAGCATATAAGTATGAAAGTCTCCAAATGTGGTCAAACTGCATATGCTACAGACTGACCCATGCTTTCCTCCTGATAACACAAAAGGAAAAGGCTTTATGCTTTATGCTTGTAAAGCCGGTAGGCGACTTTGCTGGGTTCTGTGGGATCGGGCTTCTAACCTATCACAACAAAGAAAAAAGATCAAGTCCTGGCTTTGACATAACTGATTTAATTATATTTGCTTACGTGAGCCAAAGTCAGGGCCTGTGTATCACCATGCCTCTGGGTATTGGCATGCTCTGACACACCCGGCCTAGACCATGGCCTTGACCATGGCCGGGTCAGGACTTCGCCCTATACTTGCGTCCCCCTCCTAGAAAGAAGGCTCTGATGCTGGGTGTTTGTGGGGCTGAGTGAGGATGCCTGAGGGCTCCCCGGCACCCCCCTAGCCGGTTCATCTGTTGTCTCAGGAGAAAGTCTGCTCTTCAGACAACTTCTCATCAAGCCCCCTCCTCCTGTTCCCTTTGGTGTCCCTGCCTTTGTGTATCCATGTTAGACTGATGAAAAGTTTCTGCTTCTTACTTCTTCCACCCTGGGGACGGGTGAACTCATTATCCTACCTGTGACTTGCAAGAAGATGAAGGGGATGGTTTTTTTTTTACTTCTTCATGGCTTCAAGGACTGCAGAAGCCAGGACGCCTCATGTACTAAAGAAATACAAACAGACACGAGGGCCCCCAAAGCTGGAGTGTCTGAGCAGCAGGAAAAAAGAGTCCAGCGGAGTTCCCAGCAGTAGGGGGAATTTGCAATCCCCTGTGATCTATTTCATCTGCATGGCAGCCTGCGGTGGTCCACACCCCACTAGGAGGGCTCCTCCTCTCCTAAGCTTTCCTTTATGCATGTGGCTATGCACACATTATTGAAAAACCATCTCTCAGCGGATAAATGTATTTCATTACCAATTAGAAGAGTAAGTCAAGTTATCCCTCTTTGCAGATGACATGATTCTAAACCTCAAAAACCCAAGAGAATCTGTCAAGAAACCTCCTTGCACTGATAAAGGACTTTGGCAAAGTCTCAGGGTATAAAATAAATGTGCAAAATACAGTCGCATTTCTATACACCAACAAGAGACAAACAGAAACCCAAGTACAAAGCACAATCCCATTCACAATAGCCACACACAAAAAGATGAAATACCTTGGCATCTTCCCAGCCAGACACATGAAAGACCTTTATAAAAAAAACTACAAAACACTGCTCAAAGAAAGATGACACAAACAATGGAAAAATATTCCATGCTCATGGATTGGAAGAATCAATATTGTTAAGATGTTCATCCTACCCAAGGCAATCTACAGATTTAATGCAATACCCATTAAATTACCAGCAGCATTCTTCTCAGACCTGGAAATGACAATACAGGAATTCGAATGGAAACATAAATGACCACAGATAGCCAAAACAATCCTCAGGGGGGAAAAAAAAAAGCAGGAGGCATCACGCTCCCAGACTTTAAGCTTTTTTTTTTTTTTTTTATAAAGCTACAATAATCAAAAAAGCCTGGTATTGGTACAATAACAGACTTATAAAGCAATGGAACAAGATAGAGATTCCAAAGCAAAACATCAATTTCTCAACCAACACATCTTTGACAAAGTCTCCACTATCAACCACTGGGGAGGGGAGAACATATTCAGTAAATGGTGTTGGGAACACTGACTGGAATTGGTAGTAGTGGGAATCTGCCGGGGGTGGGGGGCAGAGAGGGGACACACCTCATCCACAAGGGTATTTGCATAAGGAACATTTGTATACCTAACCCTGAATTGTATCTCTCATCTTTAAAATTAAAAATCAAAAAAAGAAGAGGAGCCTTTCAGAAAGAAGTTATTATAGGGTTTTGTTGTTGTTTTTTTTTTTTTTTGAGTTGGAGTCTCACTCTGTCGCCCAGACCGGAGTGCAGCGGCCACTCCCGGCCACCGCAGCCTCGACCTGCTGGGCTCCAGCGATCCTTCCGCCTCCGCCTTCTGAGTAGCCGGAATTACAGGCAGGCGCTACCACACCCGGCTGATTTTTTGATTTATTGTAGAGATGAGGTCTCACTGCCCAGACGGGTCTCGAACCCGCGGGCTCAGGCAATCCACTCACCTCAGCCTCCCAAAGGCGCGGGATTACAGGCTGAGCCACCGAGCCTGGCTGTTATTATAGTTTTTATATGCTTATTTTTCTACTGCATTGTAGAAAAAGCAAACGCCTGTAATAATTGTCTGTTTGAGCGGTAATGCCGTTGGCCTTATCACCTGGAAGTCTTTATGCCTGGTGTAATAGGTTGGATGGTGATCCACTACGAAAGATGTCCCCTTGGAACCTGTGAAGGGGACCCTTTTGGAAAAAGGATCTTTGCCGATGTGGTTATATTAAGGAACTTGAGATGCGATCATCCTGGATTATCTGGTGGGTCCCAGATCCAATGACAAGTGACTTTACAAAAAGAGGAGCAGACACAGGCAGAAGATAGGACACACAGAGACGGCCATGCACAGAGGCAGAGACTGGGGTGACACATCAGCCACCAGAAGCTGGAAGAGGCAGGGAGAGGAACCCCGCAGCCACAGGGAGCAGGCCAGGCCAGCACCTTCACTTTGTTTTTGTTTTACTTTATTTTTGAAATGTAGGTGACAAGGCAGGAGAAGGTACACAAGTAATCTATGTGCAGGTGAGGAGTTTGGACCTCCAACTGGTCCTCACTATCCCTGGTTTGGGACCAGGCACCCTTTGTGTTGCTAGGTGCTCCTCTCTCCTCCCTCCCCTGGCAGTGTCTCATGACTGCCAAGCCGTTCCTTCTGCTGTTGTGGTTAACGGTCAGGTCCCACTTATGAGTGAGAACACGTGGAATTTGGTTGTTTCTGTGGTAGGTGGCTAAGAATGATTGTCTCCAATTCCATCCAATTTGCTGAGACGTCCATGATTTTGTCCTTATTTATGGCTGCATAGTCTTCCATCGTGTATATGTACCACATTTTCTTCATCCAGTCTACTTTTTTTTTTGAGTTGGAGTCTCACTCTGTCGCTCCCGGCCACCGCAGCCTCGACCTGCTGGGCTCCGGCGATCCTTCCGCCTCAGCCTTCCCAGGAGCTGGAACTACAGGTGCACACTACCAGGCCTGGCTGATTTTTTGATTTATTGTAGAGATGAGGTCTCGCCAAGTTGCCCAGGCGGGTCTCGAGCCCGCAGGCTCGGGCAATCCACTCACCTCAGCCTCCCAAAGGTGCGGGATGACAGGCTGAGCCACCGCGCCCGGCTCAGTCTACTTTCAATAGGCAACCAGAAACACGGAATCGGTCGGACTGGTTCTGTGTTTCCTCTGTTGCGAATAGTGTGACAATGAACACGTGTGCAGGTATCTTTTCTGTAGAATGATTTAACACCTGCACTTTGGACTCTGGCCACGGAACTGCAGGAAGACATTCCCGTTGCTTTGAGCCATTCTGTGTGTGCCCCATTCCTCCTAGCAGACAGCCCTGGGAAGTGAAGACACCTGTCATTACAAATATTATCCATACACTATTATCCCTCTGGTCACCTGGTGGCGCTAAAAGCGCCTGTCATTTCAGAGAACACTTTTTTGTTTAAAAAAAAAAAAAAACTACCTGGGCTCGGTGGCTCAGCCTGTAATCCTGTTCCTTGGGAGGCTGAGGTGAGTGAATTCCCTGAGCCCACGGGTTCGAGACCCGCCTGGGGAGCTTGGTGAGACCTCATCTCTACAATAAATCAAAACATTAGCCAGGCGTGGTAGCGTGCGCCTGTAGTTCAAGCTACTTGGAGGGCTGAGGCGGAAGGTTCGCTGGAGACCAGCAGGTCAAGGCCGCGGTGGCCGGGAGCGGCCACGGCACTCCAGTCTGGGCGACAGAGTGAGACTCCAACTCAAAACAAACAAACAAAAAAACAACTGTAGCTGTTTTGGAATGCATGGTGTCCTCCGATGCATTTCAGTTTCCCAGATTTGCTTCTTCAGATTTTTTCTTCTATTTGTGAATCTCAGTTTCTTTTACCCGCTTCCTCTCTGGGCACTCCCCACATTCTGATGTGCCCTGACTTCTGCTTTATTTTATTTTATTTTAAAGATGTGGAGTACAATTCAGGGTGAGGTATACAGGTGTTCATTATGCAAATACCCTTGTGGATGAGGTGTGCCTCTCCCTCCCCTGGCAGTTTCCCACCACTGCCAATCCCTTTCTTACAGTATTATGACAATTGTTCGAGGTCCGCTTATGAGTGAGAACATATGGTACTCTGTTCTTTGTTTCTGTGAGAGATCCCTGAGTAGGAGAGACTCCAAATCCATCCCGCCCTGACTTTTGATCCTTGGAGAAGGTCCCAAATGGTAGACCCCCAGAGGGGTCCGGCACTGCCTCCAGCCTGCCCAGGGATCCCCAGAGCCCTGCTTTCACCTGCCACCCCATGGCCGATCTCCTCTCCTCTCTCTGCTTGCCTTTTCTACTAAAACCTGAGGATTATTTCTCGAACGGTCTCATTCGTGCAGGGAGGCAGGTCCCTTCACAAGAAGCTCAGCAGCACATTTTCACTGTTGACTTCCGTGGATTTGGAGGTAACATGTTCCGTGTCATCAGCAGAAGGGATTTCCTATTTATCTCACATGGTTACAGGGTTTTGCACGTTTGTTGTCAGCTCAACAAAGACCACTCAGAAAGCAGAGAAGGCCATGTAACCTGAGCCCGGTGGGAGGAGAGAATGCAGGTAGGAAGAGGCAGATCCCAGACTGAGAGACAAAGAGGAAGATGTGATCGCATGCTTATGTCGCTGATCTGGTCCATTTGTTTGTCCCTGGCCAGTTTTGTGTGCTTTAGTAATGTCCTTTATTAATTATGGTGGCTCACGGCACATTTCTGTGACTCGCAATTAAAAGAGCCCTGACTCTAGAGTCGAGGCCACCAATTGCATTCTGATTGTTTGTTTTCTTGCCAATGACATTTTTTTCCTCACAACTAGGAAGAAACACAACAGGCTCCCATGTTCCTGCCATGAGGAAGAGAGCATATTTCAGTACATCTCAAATTCCAGAAGCAGGTCACATAAAAGATGTGATTAAAAAGCTAGTAAATGACAAACTGGAAAAAAAAAAAACAATTAAAAAATGGACATTCAGTGACCGAGTTGGGTGGCCCACACCCATAATACGAGCACTTTGGGAGGCTGAGCTGGGAGAATCACTTGAGGCCAGGATTTTGAGACCAGCCTGGGCAACAGAGCTAGACCCTGTCTCTACCAAAAAATGAAAAATAAAAAAAAAACAGCCAAACATGGTGGCATGCACCTGTAGTCCTAGCTACTTGGGAGGCTGAGGTGGGAGACTCCTTTGAGCCCAGAGGTCAAGGCAGCAGTGAGCTATGATTGCCCCACTGCACTCTAGCCTGGGCGACAAAGGGTGACCTTGTCTCCACAAAACAACAACAACAATAAAATAATAATAGAGTATTTCTTTAAAAAAAAAAGAGAGAATAAAGGGATGTGATAGAATGTCGCCCATAAAAAACAGACATGTAAGGCTTAAATCCATTTTGAGTTATTTCTGCATACAGTGTAAGACAAAGGTCCAGATTCATTCTTTTGTAGGTGGATATCTAGTTTTCTTAACACCACTTATGGAATATGGAAAATATGCTTTCCCCATTGTGTATTCTTGGCAGCCTTGTCTGAGATTAGTTGACCACATATATGTGAGTTTAATTCTGGGCTCTCTTTTCTGTTCCACTGGTCTGTGTCAATTTTGATGCCAGTACCATATTGTTTTGATTACTATAGCATTGCAATATAGCTTGAAATTAGGAAGCGTGATGCCTCCGACTTTGTCTCTCTTTTCTTTTCTTTTTCTTTCTTCCCTTTCCTTTTCTTTCTTCTGCCCTCCTTCCCGCCCTCTCTTTGCTTTCTCATCTGAGTCTCACTCTGTTGCCCAGGTTGGAGTGCAGTAGCACAATCATAGCTTCCTGCAGCCTCAAACTCCTGGCCTCAAGCAATCCTCCTACCTCAGCCTCCTCAGTAGCTAGGTTTACAGGCATGAAACTCCAAGCCTGGCTACTTTTTTTGTAGAAATGGAGTCTTAACAGTGTTGGTCTCAAACTTGTGGCCTCAAACAATCCTCCTACCTTGGCCTCCCAAATTGCTGGGATGACAGCTGTGAGCCACTGAACCCACCCAAAGTCAAGGGATGCCTTAGCGTCCCCAAGGACCGGTGGCAGGTGGAAGATCAGAGAAGCGAAAGATGTCCTCACAGTCACATGGTTCAGCAACAGCCACATCAGAGTTCTGGTTTTCTGGTGCTCAGTACGAGGCTTTTCATGCTGTGCCAACCCCGCCTCGTCCCCACAAAAAGGTATCCTGTAGCTCTCCTGAAATCCACTGTCCGGAGTAAGGGACACTCTGGTCCCTAGGGAGCTGTGGCCTGGGCACAGCAGGCAGTGAGTTCTGAGTCCACAGGCTGCTTCCGGCCCTTTGCGCTCACCAGCTTGGCGTGTGCTTGTCCAGCCAGGGGTGTTTGCTTCCAAGCCCGTTTATGCCACTTTTCTTTGGGATGGATTTGTAATTGAGTTCAATATCGCATCAACTGATTAAAGATGCGTGGGAATAAAGGTTGTTTCTAAAAACCTCGTTTGAATGCTCTGGAAAAGCTAGATAAAGACGAGTAGCTCCAGACTCCTCTTTTTTTTTTTTGAGTTGGGGTCTCACTCTGTCGCCCAGACTGGAGTGCAGTGGCCGCTCCCGGCCGCCGCAGCCTCGACCTGCTGGGCTCCTGCGATCCTTCCGCCTCAGCCTTCCGGGTGGCTGGAATTGCAGGCATGCACTACCACGCCCACCTGATTTTTTGATTTATTGTAGAGATGAGGTCTCGCTGCCCAGGCGGGTCTCGAACCTGCGGGCTCAGGCAATCTACTCACCTCAGCCTCCCAAAGGCGCGGGATTACAGGCTGAGCCACCGAGCCCGGCTCAGACTCCTCTTAGATTAGGTGTCAGCGAGACGACGAGGGAAGCCTGGGGACCCCTAGGCCCCTCCACACATTCTGCACCCGAACTGCACAGAGGCCTCAGGTTTTCCCTCCCAGAGTGCAGCAGCGAACACCGCTGTCAGGTGTGGCTTGTACCCCAGAGACCAAGGGGCTTTTTCACCAGGGCCCATTCTCCAAGAGCAGGCCTGCCTGACATCGCAGGATGGGCGAATGACTCCGGAAAGAAAGGAACAGGTTCCAGGGAAGCACGTGTCGTCTTCCATGACGTCCCAGGGGAAGAGACCGTTGCCACGAAATGACTGTGGTGCGGATGGCGTCTAAGAGGGCCTCTGTTCCATCGGCGAGTTTCTCAACCTCCCTCTCGCCTCGGACGCGATGTGCTGAAACACCCGGGGCCGCGGGCGCCCTGCCTCTCTTTGAACGCCTTTTGCCTCAGAGCTGAGCCCACACGATTTCTGCCACTGAGAGCACAAAGTTAGTCATTCAACAGGGGCGAGGCAGGGTCAGTTGAGTGAAAAATGAATACAGACATGCTTCACTTCTGTCCTCAATGTGTAGAAACACTCTTGGCACCTACAAGGAAACTTTCTCTGTTTTTTTTTGTTTTTTGGTCCTAACTGGAGAATGTGCTTCATCTTTGCCTTTGCCTCAAGTCATAGGTACCGAGCAAGATGAGACCAGGGTTTTGTGAGGTCCACAGCAGATGTCGTTTGGGGGTCTACTTTAAGAAAGAAATGTAACATTCAGCTCTGCTCATGAGCAGTCCCTGTGCATTTTAAGTTGCTCTTTGCTGTGCTGAGCTGCACAGATGTGCAATCAAATCACTCAGACGAAATACATCGACTCACTGATGAATGCGTGCAGTTTTGTCCCTGGCAATACTCGTTTCTCCAGGGTATTTCGCTGGGTTTGTATACATCTGAGCACTGTTCTATCTGAAGCTGCAGGATTCATCAGGACAGCAGGCATATCAAACGTGCCAAGATCTGATCCAATACTGAGGATGCATAAAACACGCAACTGCGCACAGACGTAAACTCTGCTTGAAGGACTGCTAGAGATTTGTGCCCTCAAACCCTGGAATTTTGACAAATTCTATTTCACATAATTTCCATAAAAAAGAAATATGGAGCACTGACAATAGCATATATGCATCGTGAGGGCTATTTCGAGTCGGAAAGGCCTTCCATTTTGACGAGATGTTAATGAGAACAGACTCTTCTGCTTACAGTTGTGTGCATCTGAGGGCTGGAAGGATTCCCCGCAGCCGCCTCTGGTTCCACACGTCAGACTGTGTGTCCCTGCACACTGCCTGCATGTTTCTGGTGCCAGCCCCGTCTTGTCCTTGGACCCCGGTCCAGCGTCTTCAGGCCATGATGGAAGGAGGGGGGCCCCTGGGAGACCCCTGCACTGGGGTGGCTGTCAATAGCCTCATGCATGGATTAACTGGGAACCACACAAACGCTTCCACTGACCTCAATGAAACGGCGCCCCAGCTCAGTTTCTCTTTAGTCAAATCCCCCAAAGTAGAGGCTCCAATGTGACCACCACGAAGGGAAGGGGGATGAAAGGAAGGCGAGGTGGGAGGAACCTTGGTGGTGGTCTTGACCGATTATAGTTATAGTATCCCACGCTTGCCAATTTTACATAAAAGCAGGACTCTGGGAACAAACTGCTAGAGCCGTCCTCAGGGTCTGGAGCGGGCCCAAGCAGGTGAACGGCCAGGAAGATTATTACATGAGCATCGAGCCAGGCTCAGTGGCTCAGGCTGTAATCCCGTGCCTTGGGAGGCTGAGGTGAGTGGATTGCCTGAGCCCGAGGGTTTGAGACCCACCCGGGCAACTTGGCGAGACCTCATCTCTACAATAAATCAAAAAATTAGCCGGGCGTGGTAGCGTGCGCCTGTAGTTCCAGCTCTTTGGAAGGCTGAGGTGGAGGGATCGCTGGAGCCCGGCAGGTCAAGGCTGCGGTGGCCGGGAGCAGCCACTGCACTCCGGTCTGGGCGACAGAGTGACACTTCAACTCAAAAAAAAAAAATTACATGAGCATCATAGAACTCTGCATCTGGCATAAAGAGACAGTTTTCTGCCAAAGAAACTGGTGAAGACTTCCAGAAAAATCATGGACTCTCATGGGGCTACTGGATTGCCATCTCCAAGCCAGTCCTGGAGAGAGAGAAGC
>NW_007251151.1:164376-244380 GCF_000164805.1 Carlito syrichta | reverse complement strand
TCAGCTTCAGTGATTCTTTTTTTTGGAAGATTCTTTCAACGTGTTTGCCCATTTCATGAGGGGTGATTTATGAGCACACCTGCCCAAAGTGTGTGCTAAATGGTCAGCAGTTTTTGACCAAAAATGGCGTGACCCCTATATGCCCCACCTAGTCACTCGGTCTCACCCTGAGTGATTTTTTTTTGTTTTCCCAGATGAAAAAAGATCTTCAAAGGGACGCATTTTGACAAGTGGAAGAGGTGGCGGGGGGAAAAAAGGGCAGAAACATTAAAAGTTCAAAAACTGTTCTGAGCAGTGGAAAAAGCATCTTGGTCAGTGTATACCATCAAATGGAGAGTGCTTCGAAGGTGACTGAAGTTTAAACATGTAACAATAAATGCACACTTTTTAATAAATAAATTCCAGTTTTTTGGGTCCCTCCTCATAGACGGATACATACAAGGAGATCTGTTATGGGAATTGGCTCATGTGATTATGAGAAGGAGGCTGAGCAGTTCCAGGATCTGCTGTCTGCAAGCTGGAGACTGGGATACCAGGCGGTGCGACCCAGTCCAGGGCTCTCAGCCTGAGAATCTACCCTTCCTCTGCCCTTGTATTCTATTTTGGCCCTCAGAAGACTAGATGAATGCCACCCACATTGGTAAGGGTGGATCTTCTTTACTCTGTCCACTGACTCAAAGGCTAACCCTTGTGGAAACACCCTCACAGACACAGCCCAAAATAAAGTTTTATCAACTATCTGGGCATCCGCTCACACAGTCTAGTCAACACATGAAACCAACCATCACAGCAGCAGACAGGACTGGTCAGCCAGGGGTTCTCTGGTGCCCGTGTCTCCCCGTCCTGGAGCGCCTTCCTTCCTGGCCCCGAGCGTCCCAAGAGGCACCCGGCTAGGATCTGGGCTTCAGTCCTAATAGCCATCACCTCACAGAGGGGCCAACACCCCAGGGGAACAGAAGCCCAGAGACCAAAATAACTAGGCACCCTGGGAGTTCAATATCATAAAGGAAAAACCAACAAGTGGGACAACCTATACCGCCTAAAGAAGAATTACTGAAACAGACTGACTAAGACTCTAAAATATTTATTTATTTAGAGACAGGATCTCACTCTGCCACCTAGGCTGGAGTGCAGTGGTGCAATCATAGCTCACTGCAGCCTCAAACTCCTGGGCTCAAGGGATACTCCTGCTTTAACCTCCCAAGTAGCTGAGACGATAGGCATACACCGCCACACCCAACTAATTTGAACGTCATTTTTTCGGTAGAGATGGGGTCTTGCTATACTGCCCAGGTTGATCTTAAAATATTTACTTGTGTCTATTTTAAGTAGAAAAGGAAGACATCCGTCCTATGAAACAGGAACAATAAACTATTATTTTTAAGGAACTAAATAGACCAATTGCCGGGGGGAGAGTGTTGGGAGCCGGCCACAGAGGCCTACTGAGCGTTAGGGATCAGGGAGGGCCGTGGACTCCGAGACCACTAGGATGTGTTCGGGAGCCGTTGACCCCGTTTTCCTCCTCCTCTTACCATGTAGCGCAAATAACCTAAAGGAACTCTGCTGATCTAAGCTGAGGGCTCTGTGACTGTGACAGGCATGGCTCACTCTAGAAACCCATTGTTCCTGTTTCCCATAAACTGCGGTTTCGGCTTAGGTATCAGATATAATTCAAATTCAGGTCACATTTGGGAGCCTTTTGTACGGCACAAGCTTCTTTATAAGATTTAAAAGTATATTTGTAGAATTAGTATATACTTATGGAAAGCCGTTTTCATCTTTAGATGGTATAGATGATTATCTAGAGTTACCAGAAATGGCCCAGCACGAACTTTGGGCTGGGCCACATTCCTGAGGGCCCAGCGCGTACTTTGGACTGGGCTGCATTCTTTTAGACTGGCTTTAGCTACAGTTAGTGTAGGGTTTTTCTACCGATTGTAGAAATTGAATTTATTTTATTCATAGAAAGTATTGTAGAATAGGTCATGCTAACGTCAGGGAATCATTCTAGTTCAGGCATCATCAATCATGATATTTTGAGGTTTAATAAGAATACAGTTAACCTTAGAAATTTCATTGTCTCCATTTTCTACTATTGTGGTTTTGGCCTTAGTACATTTACAGTTTATGTTTGGGTTTTATTTTTAGAAGCTTTATTGCTGATGATCAGCTTTATATATTAGGATTAGGAATTAGAAACTTTTATAGAAATTAAGATAGATATATAGGATCTTAGAATAGCCATTTTGTTAAGAGATTATAATCGATTGTTCCAAGAAGTGGCCCACTGTGAACCTTGGACTGGGCCACATCCTAAAGAGCCCAGCATGATCTTTGGATTGGGCCACATTCTTTAGGAACTGGTTTAAGCTATAATTAAGAGCTTCCATAGCAATTGTGTAAGTAGTGTTTGCATAGAGAAGAAAGGTAATAAGATCTAAGTTAGTCATCATGGGTGTTGTGTATGCATGAGCTTTAGAAGTTATTGATTATCAGAACATCATGATGCTAGTAGGGATTGTTGCATTGCTTTTGAGGAACATTCACTAGCATAGGGAACAATAAGACAATTTTGCAGTTTGGCCTTCCTCAATACCTGAGAAAACATCTGGTGGGTGGGGGATGCCCCTCCTACACCTGGCTTTGTGTTCATGTGAAAGACTTGTGAGACTGTCTGTGTAAAATTTGGGGATAAACACCCGCTGTTACTTCCAATAAAACGGCTTCTGCACTAGACAGAGTCCAGTCTCTTTCTTTCTCCCCCAGTCTCTTTCTTTCTTTTAATATCTATCCCTACAGAATCGCCGACGCTGCCACACCTTCCAAGGGACTCCCCAAAACCTAAGGGGCTGGCCCCCCGCAGGAGAGCAGACATCCCCTCAGTCCAGACAGGGCCAGCCCGACTGGGAAGAGGTGATTTGGTCTCCACGGGTACACACTGGGGAGGGCTGGATCACAGCAACTTGGGGGTGAGGGTGGAAATCTTCTAAGAAAGAACACAGCTAGTTGAAATAAAGAACTCAGTAGATGCAGCGCAGAGTTTAGTGTCAGACCGGGCCGTGGCAGACGCCGTGACGCGTCCCTATGCGGCAAACCCAGCCATGTGGTGGCCGTGGCAGGCGGGCAGCCACGGGCCAGGGTGGCCCTGCTCTCAGAAAACCTCTGAATGTTCAACAGAAGCCAGAATCTGTCCATCTGATTTTTGTAGTTGTTGTATTTGTTTGTTTTAATGTGGAGTCTCCACAATTTAAAATATTGGCTAGATCAGAAAAATAGGGGGCAAGCCAAACAAAGCGTGTGTGTGGGCCAGGGTCAGCCACTGCACACGCTGTTCTCAGTCCTGATGTCCCAACGAACCAGCCGACTCATGGCCTGGGAGCGGATGAGTCCATGCCATCATTCCTGTTCCACATCGAGGAGAAAAGACAGCACAAATGAAATGGGACGTGGTACCAGCTGTCCACCTGACACTCGAGAGGCCGCCAGGGTCGAACACCTCACATGCAGAAGGGGCTTTACATGCGTGACTTTCTCTAATTTCCCACCACAACCCTCCAAGAGAGAATGAGCTCCACATCACTCTAGGCGGAGGCTTGGAGGGACTAAAATCAGAGCTGCATAGCTCTGGGTGGTGGCACCGGGTCCTGTGCCTGGGACACACCAACCGATGTCACAGCCCTGGAGGTGACAGCAGAACCTGGCACTCCTACCTCTGCTTACCCCAGGGTGTCACCCAAGTATCATAATTTTCTATGCCAGGTGTGAGGCCAGATGGTTTGAAATGTTGACTCCCTGCACTGTGAAAAGAAAAATGTAGACGTCACTAAGAGATTTCTTGATTGGAGAAACCCTGATGGCTCTAATCCCGTCACTGCTGGGTAGACAAAGCAGGCTCCTTGGTGAGAAAGTCTGAGACAATGGGGCCTGCCTGTCAATAGCAACCGGACATTGTGACCCGCCAGAGCAGGTAATGGTGATGCAAGTTGGCTTAGCGATAAGCACATCTGTGTTCTCACAGCAGGAGGCCAGGAGGTGGGGCGGCCTTCCTGGGAGCTGGAAAGGTCTTGTGAAGGACCCACCTTCCTTCTGTGTGTCCACACCACCATCCTCCTGTCGCTTCCTCCTCAGACGGGAAACAAGATGGCCGGATGGTCGGTGCGTCACGTCCAGGCACAGAGAGGGACCGTTTCTTCTTGTGGATCTCTTGGGACCAAGGAGACGCAGCCCTGGTTGTCTCCTCAGGGCCTGTTGCACAGAACTGGTTTGTGTTCCCTCGGGAAACCGTCGCTCCGAGGAGAGCAGGCTTCCTCTCAGTCCAGGTTCAGCCTGACTGGGGTGAGGTGGCTTGGCCTCTCTGGGTCCACACAGGAGGGCAGGGTCACAGCAAAGTTGGGGGTGAGGGGAGAGGCCTTCTAGGGGGGGAATAAGGGGCACTTGGCCCCAATGGGTAGCCCACAGTGGCCTCCACACCCTCGCATATGCTTCGTACTGGTTCTGCACTGGCTGTGAATGCTGGGAGTTCGGGGTGATGCGTGGTGTGCTGCCTTGAACGCAGATGCCCCTGGACTCCTCAGTGTAAGGGACACTGTGGGGTTGGCGGATGAAGCAATGTTTATGGACTTTGTTCTTCAGTGATCCGAGGTAAAAACTTAAAAAAATAAAAAAACAGGCCGGGCATGGTGGCTCACGCTTGTAATCCCAGCACTTCAGGAGGCTGAGGCAGAATTGCTTGAGCCCAGGAGTTCAAGACCAGCCTGGGCAACCTAACGAGACCTCATCTCTACAAAAACACAGAAAAATTAGTCAGGGATGGTGGCATGCGCCTGTAGTCCCAGCTACTCGGGAGACTGAATGGGGAAGGATTCCCCTGAGCCTAGGAGGTCGAGGCTGCGGTGAGCCAGTGAGCCCTTGTCTTGCCATTGCACTCCAGCCTGGGCAACAGAGTAAGACCCTGACTCCAAAAACCAACCAACAAACCCCAAACATAAAAGGCACACCCAACAAATGCAAATTACGTGAAGGCTCCACTTTATTTTTTGAGTTGGAGTCTCACTCTGTCACCCAGACTGGAGTGCAGTGGCCACTCCTGGCCACCGCATCCTCGACCTGCTGGGCTCCGGCGATCCTTCCGCTCAGCCTTCCAAGTAGGCTCTACTTTTAAATAGTTCTGTCTCCCCCTCCCCATCTCTGCCATAGGCCTGGCCTTTGAGGCTGTCCCCCAGCCCTTGCTTTCAGGGTTCCGCCTGCCACCTCCCAGGTCACAGGGCCCAGCACTGTCCCGGGAACCCCTGGCTGTGGGAGAGAGGGACAGATCCCGGTGGGAGAACTAGAGTGGGACAGAATGTCACTGGGTGCTTATTTCCCACTGCAAAATTGGGTTTATGCCACCGTTGTGTAACCCTGAAAGGCTGCGACCCCGGGCACACCGCCCAAACCTCTGATGGAGAAGGCTCGATTTGGGTGTGGTCAGGTGTGGCCGAAAGCTGTGAGCCAACTGGTTGGGGCTGGAGAAAGCGGTGTTCAGTGAAGAAATGCGACAGCATGGGTCGCTAAGGAGGAACAGTGGCTTGGAGATGTCCCCAGCCCCAAGACTCCTGAGGTGCCTGGCAGCAGGGAGCGGGGAGGGCTGGGCAGGAAGGGGGCGGAAAGGAGGCGGGTGGGGAGGGGCTGGGGGGTGGAGGGTGGAGGGGAGAGAGTGGAGAGGGTGGGTGAGGGGAGATGGCGGAGGGGTGGAGGGGAGGGGGTGACCGCAGAGGGAGTCAGCAGAGAGGGCAAGGGACAGTCAGGCCGTCCCAAACCAGGCTCCCGGACCTCGAGCGGAAGTCCCCTACTTAAGCCAGGACAAGGGCAGACCTGAAGCCACCTACTCCAGGGGTGTTGACAGCATAAACCGAGTAGGAGAGGAAGCGAGACCAGCTGTGGCGCCTCCCTGCCCAGGAAGGAGGAAGGAGGCCCGAGGCCTGCATGGGGCTGCAGGGAGAGAAAAGTTCGAGGCTGGTGGGCTGAAATGCCCAGACTGAAGAGCAGCAGCACGACTGGGCTCACCAAAGCCTCCACTTCCTGGGCTCCGGCGAGCCTTTCGCCTCAGCCTCCCAAGCAGCTGGAATTGTGGGTGCACCTCACCACGTCCGGCTAATGTTGATTTTCTTGCAGAGACGATGTCTGGCCAAGTTGCCCAGGCTCAAGCAATTCTCCTGTCCCAGCCTCCCAAAGTGCTGGGATTACAGGTGTGAGCCACTGCATCCAGTCCATGGCAGCATTATTAAGCACAGTCCCAAAGTGGAAACAGCCAAATGTTCATCAACGGACGAGCGAATTAATGTCTATCCATACAATGTGGTGTTCTTTGGCCATAAGAAGAAATGCCACAACACGGCTGAGCCTTGAAAACATGCTAAGTGAAAGCAGTCAGATGCAAAGACGACATATTGCATGATTCCACGTATATGCAATGTTGGGAACAGGCAGATACCTAGGGGCAGACAGGACGTGAGTGGTTGCCTAGATCCGGAGGGAATGGGAAGATGAGGGAGCGATGGTTAAAGCGTGTGAGGTTTCTTTTTGGGGTGACGAAGAAGTTTTAAAGTTGTAGTGCTGATTGCACAACTCTGGAAGTATGCTAAAAGCCATAGCAGTGCACGCTTCAAACGGGCGAATTTCAAAGTCTGTGAATTATCTCTATATCTCATAAAGCTGTTATTCGATTGGAATTTAACCATGATGCCATGCAGGAAAGAGGGTCGGCGGTGGTTGTCTCCCGAAGTTCCCAGTCTGAAGGGTTGTTCGCGAGCGTCTTGGTTGTCGGACCCTCGTGTCCTCCACGAGGCTGCTGCTCCCCGACGTCCTCCACGTCAACTCCCCCATATGCCAGCACGGCAAATGCCGGCCCGCCGCCAGGCCAGCCAATGTCCCAGAGAAGCGAGGGCGCCTTCACCCTCTAAGCCAAATGGAAAGTGTTCTCCCCCGACCTTGCCAATTCCCCTGGTGTGTGCCTGGTCTGCTTCCAGCTTATACCGTGTTAAATTGCGGCTGCTGTGTATATATTTGTACATATTTGGTTTTTTTCTTTGAAATTATCTTCTTGTATTCTGCATTCCCCAAAGTGAAACTGCTGGGTCAAACAGTTGCATGACTCTTGTTACATATTGTCTGATTTTTTTCTCAAGAAAGAAACAGAAAACCCCCCTGAAGAGCAGCAGCAGTGTGTGAAAGCGCTTATTTCCTTAAAGTCCTGCCAGCATTGTGCTTTATTCTTAAAAAAAAAAAAAAATTCATGCCAGTTCAATAGATGGGAAATTGTTTCAAAGGACGCTTCTGCCATTGCTGGGGGTTTGAAATACACCGATCTGGCATGGGCCCAGATGTCCACAGGTCCGTGCGGGGATCCCAGCACGAAAGAATGCAGCCGCCGCACCCAGATGAGAACAGAAGGGTCAACGGCAAGGCAACCCAGCTGGCGTGGGTTGTGGTTTCCCTTCCACAAAAGATTGACGTCTTAGGAGGCTTGCACCTCGTGCGTGAGGTGCAGCTGATGCTCAGTGACCCCGGGCGCCGCATATTTTTGTCAAGGGTAGACTCCAAGAATTGTTCATGTTCGTCTGGGCCTGCCAAACATTGAGGTCCTCATTCACCTTCTAGGAGGAGGCTGGGGTTGGTGTGACAAGCATGATTTTTTATGAAAGAGTGGATTTCAGTGCAGTTCTGCTGGCCATGGAGGGGTACTCTGGGAAACCACTCAGGGACTGGGAGCCTGGCTCTGACCCTGCTTCTCCCTACTTACAAAGAGAACATTCCGCCGCCCAGTGTGTCTGCTGAGTTTAAAACCCTCATGCCTCCAACAGCATCGCTTGTACAGCACAGTGGAGCTGCTTGTGTCTCAGGAGGCGGTGCAGATGGAGGCTGTAGTTACCCCAGAGGATATCCAGGCGGGTGGCAGGGGGTCATTTCGGTTCTGGAGCATGCTTTGGATGCCAGAATTTCTCAGGGGTCAGCCTATGATGATCTCAACTGGAGAGCCATAGATTCACTGTGGGGTTTCTGGCACATGGGGTCTCCCCACACAACGTGATATTATTTGGCCATAAAAAGAAATGAAGTAATGTCACATGCTACAACATGGATGAACCTGCCGTTTCTTCAGCCTGGATGTCTCTTCCATCTCATTCCTCTGGTCAAAACCTATCACGGGAACATCATCTTTTCCCGGAAGCTCACTGCTGACTTCCCATTCTGGGTTAGGAGCTGCCCTTCTGTGCCCCCACAGTGTCCTGTCCTTCCCACACTGGTCATCCTGGACCGTGGTGGCTGGAGCCATGCGTGACTCAACTCAGTACCCCCCAGGACAGGCCTGGAGCGTGGCTCCATTTCTTGAAAAGACAAATGGATATGTGGCAGGATGAAAGGGTGAGTTAGTTAGCCCCGGTATTTACAGTGGCCACCAGGGTCTATGGTTTGAACCAGGTATCTGTGAGATCTCTAAGCCCAGCGAGCTCTCAGGTTCTTACTTCAGAGCCACAGGTGGAGCTGAGTGGAACTGGCTCTCAAGTGGGGGAGCAGTGAGGTGATCTGGGATCTGGCAGGCAAACAACTCTCCGGTTATCTTTCAGTTTCAGCAACATCAGATTCATGCCTTCCTACCATCTTTCAGACTATAGTTGTTTGTTCCAGCAACCTCAGAATCCCTTCAAGGAATGAGTCAAGAAAATAGGAAATAAACAAAAACCATCTCTCAAAATTTGGCTGTGAGGAAGCAAATTTTCTTTTATGTTGATCTAAAAAGACCTTACAAAACATCCACGTATCACTTTCCAACTTAGGCGCCAAGTTCTCTCATTACCACACTCACTGAGTTTAATTCACAAACAGTACTGAGCCAGTATTAAACGCTGGATGTGGAGGGTGGGGGTCGAAGGTGGGGGCGAGGAGGGGTTTCTTGGGCTGGGGGTGGGTGCAGAAATTCTGACCCGAGACAATCGCCAGGATTAAAAAAACAAACACCAAAAAATGATCAGAGCTCAGCACTGTGCGAAAGGCTAGGTCTAAAAACAAGAAGGGGAACACAAAGGATGACCCAAACCAAAGCTCTGGAGAATGTAGTCAGCAGGAGAAAAAAAGGCAGGGTGTGGGCACTGTTTAGCGATGGAAAGCTGCACCGCCAAAGCCTTGCTTTAGCAGTGGCCACCCCAAAATAGTCTCAGAAAAGCCAAATGTGCCAGGAGTGGAAAGAGATTCCAGAAGGGATAGGATAGGGCCGTGGCCTTCAAGACCTTCCTCCAACATCCAGTTCTTTGAAAAGAATCGGAAGAGAACAAACGTTCTTTGAAAAGAATTGGAAAGAAAGAGACTTTAGTGAACCGTTTGCACACTGGGGCGACTCAGCCTCTGGTATAAAACAAAGTTGTTTTCCAGAGCAGGAAGAAAGGGTCAAGGTTTTTCAGAGAACATCCAGCTTAGGCTCTGGATCAAGTCCACGTAAGCAAATGAAGGAATGAAACGGGCTTAGTTCCAATTGGTTGACACAACTGAGTTCTAATTGGTTGACACAGCTGAGTCCTGATTGGTTCATGTAGCTGAGCTCTGATTGGTTGATATGGCTGAGTCCGAATTGGTTGAGGCAGGTGAGTCTCAGCTGGTTCAGGTGAGCTTTGAAAGTCCCAAAGTTAAAAAGCTTTTCTGGGAAAACATTCATGTGTGGCCTCTTGTCAATAAATGGCTGCTGGGCTCTATTTTAAATTTAGGCCCAGTTAGCTACTCAGATACATCTTGAAGGATTAGTTCTTTCAGCCTCATTTTTTTAAAATAAGGGAAACCACACATGTAATCAATCCACTAGGTGTAATACAAAGAATAAACTAGTAAAAGTAGATATTGTTTTCCCATCCGTGACCATTTAACTTTGTACAATGATGATGTATACATTAACAATATCTTTTTAGGTAGAATGTACATTAATCTTCACTTAGCAAGAGTTAACACGCTTTGATATGAAAGATGGTTGCATAAATCAATCTATTAATCTAATTTTCAAAATTTTGCAGTTGCACATACTCTTTGGAGAAGAGATAAATCATTACAACTAAAAATTCTCACAACATTGTTGTTTTGCAGAGTTTATCATTGTTTTAACCAACTTTGGGCGCTTTAGAGGAGTAGGTTAGGTGAGAGATATAAATTAATAAGTAAAAATAGAGTCTCTTGATTCTACCACTTTCTTTCTACTATAAGTTGCAGCCACCTACAATTAAAATTTGTTTTTTTTTCCAAAATGTCACAAAATTAAAGATAATGGCAACTACTTGTTTCTCAGGCAACTAGATATCCTATTTACTTTAATTGTAATGATCTATATACAATTTCCTCAAACTGAGAATCATAAATGCCTGCAATATTTCAATTTTGTATTTTTGTTTTGGTGATTTTTTTAAAAATTAGCAATTATAAAGAGAAAATTTACAATGGTAATTTATAATTTAATATTTTTACTTAAAAACTGTACACTTCTTAAGTCAATGTTTTTTCAAACTGAGGTGCACAAACATATTCTTAAAAGACTAAAAAATGATTTCTCTGTAGATTCTTCAAGTTTAAGAAACACTGCCAGCTAGGCTTGGTGGCTCAGCCTGTAATCCCAGCACTTTGGGAGGCCGAGATGAATGGATTGCCTGAGCCTGAGGGTTCGAGACCCGCCTGGGCAACTTGGCGAGACCTCGTCTCTACAATGAATAAAAAACTAGCCGGGTGTGGTAGCGTGCACCTGTAGTTACGGCTACTTGGAAAGCTAGCCTCAACCAGAGCCCAGCTGGTTGAGGCTGTGGTGGCCGGGAGCGTGCCACTGCACTGGTCTGGGCGACAGAGTGAGACTCCAACTCAAAAGAAACACTACTCTAATAATTATGCTTATAATTCAAAGTCCATTATTTTGTTCTGAACTTTAAATTAATAAAACATTAACCTGTATCTCATATCCATATTTGTTTGTTTTGGAAACAGGGTCTTGCTCTGTTGCCCAGGCTGGAGTGCAATGTCATGATCATAGCTCACTGCAACCTCAAACTCCTGGGCTCAAGCTATTCTCCTACCTCAGCCTACCAAGTTGCTGGGACCACAGGTGCACACCACATGCTCAACTAATTTTCTGATTTTTCATAGAGATGGGGGTCTCACTATGCTTTTCAGGCAGGTCTCAAACACTTGACATCACGTGGGAACTCCAGCCTCCAAAAGTGCTGAAATAATAGATATGAGCCACTAAGCCTGGCCTATTTCTTAAAGTACTTTTGGTCTTTCACAGCAGGTCTTAAAATTTACCAACAAGCATCGCTGAGAGACAAGGGGAAATTGAGAACACCCTGGAACAAGCCTTCCAAAATGTTATCCAAGAAAATTTCCCCTATCTTGCTAAAGAGGCATCCATGCAGGCACAAGAGGTTCAGGGAATTCCCATGAGGTGTTACATGAGGAGACCATCCCCAAGGCACATAATAATCTGTCTCACCAAGGTAAGTATGAAAGAAAAAAAAATCCTAAAAATAGCTAGAGAAAAGGGACAGACGACTTACCAAGGAAGACCCATCAGAACTGCAGCAGACTGCTCAGCAGAAATCTTACAAGCCAGAAGGACTGAGGTCCTATCTTTTACATTCTTAAGAAAAGTGATTTCAGCCAAGAATTTTCTACTACACTAAGCTAAATGAAGAAAAATTAAAAATCCTTCCCAGAAATCCAGTCCATAAGAGAATATGCCACCCCCAGATCAGCCCTTCGGGAGATGCTTAAGAAACTTCTAAGCACAGAAACAAAAAAACAGTTCTACCCAAAGTAAAAGCATAGATAAGCACAGAGTTTACAGACTATTCAAATCAATCACAAAATCTAAAACTCAGAGTAGTCTCTTAAGAGCAATATGACAGGAACAAACTCCCACACATCAATAATTTGCTTACTTGTGAACAGACTGAATGCATGACTCAAAAGACACAGAGTGGCAAAATTGGATAAAGAAGCAGAGAAATTCATCAGGAAACCCACCTCACTACAATGAAACCCACAGACTCAAGAAAAAGAACTGTATGTAGAAAGATCTTCCAGGCAAATGGAAAACAAAAAGAGCAGAAGTAGCTAGGTTTATAACACACAAAATAGGCTTTAAGCCAATAAAAGTTAAAAAGAACACTGAAGGATGCTACATAATGATAAAAGGCTCAATCTACAGAAATAAATATTCATCTTGAATATATATATATGCATCCAATAATGTAGGAGCACCCAGATTTATAACACAATTGCTAATTAAACTAAGAGAACATACAAACTGCCATACAATCATAGCCAGAGACTACCCCACTAACAGCCTTAGGCAGATCACCAAGGCAAAAAACAAAAAACAAACCCAACAAGGATCCAGAATGTTCACTCAACACTCAACCAATTGGACCTAATAGACATCTAGAAAACACTTCACTCAAAACCCACAGAATATACATTCTTCTCATTAGCACATAGAACATACTCCAAGATTGATCACATCCTTGGGCGTAAATCAAGTGTGAACAGATTTCAAAAGGCTGAAATCATACCAAGCATTTTCTCAGATCATGGTAGGACGAAAATAAATATCATCACCAACACCCCTCAGAACACACAAATAACATGTTTCTGAATGACTTTTGGGTTAACACATAAATCAAGGCAGAAATAAAAAAATTCCTAGAAGCAAACAGAAACAAAGACACAACATGTCGAATCCTCTGTAATACCAGGAAAATAGTGCTGAGAGGAAAGTTTATAACATTGTGCCACATATCAAGAAAATAGAAGGATCTCAAGTAAACAATCTAATGTCACACCTAAGGGAGCTGGATAGACAAGAGTAATCCAATCCCAGAATTAGTAGAAAAATGAAAATCATTAAAATAAAGTCACATCTAAATGAAATAGAGACCCAAAAATCCTACACATGAGACAAAAAGCTGGTTCTTTGAAAGTAGAAGTAAAAAGGGCAGATCCCTGGTCAGATTAACCAAAGAGTGAGAACAAGAGCGAGAGCGAGAGTGAGAGAGAGAGAGAGAAAGAAGAGAGAGAGAGAGAGAGAGAGAGAGAATGTGAATAAACACAGTTAGAAACAAACAATGTGATGTTACAACTGACCCTGAAGAAATACAAAAGATTATCAGAGATTTCTTTGAACATCTGTTATGCAAGTAAACTAGAAAATTTGGTGAAAATGGTGCAATTTCTGGCATCACATAACCTTCCAAAATTGAAACAGAAAGAAATGGGAGCCCTAAACCGACCAATAACAATCCAAGAAATCGATTCAGTAATAAACCTGGTCAAGCTGGTTTTTCAGCTGAATTCTACAAGATGTACAAGGAACAGCTGATACCAATCCTACCGAAAGTCTTCCATAAAATTGAGTGGAAGAAATTCTCCCTAGCTCATGCTATGAAGCCAATATCATCCTGCTAACTCCAAATGGTAAAGACCCAACCAGGAAAGAAAACTACAGGCCAATTTCCCTGATGGGCATAAATGCAAACATTCCCAACAAGTTTCTAGCAAATTGTATACAAAAACACATTTCAGGGATCATTCATCATTCCTGGGATGCAACCCTGGTTTCACATATGCAAATCAATCAATATAATCCATTACATAAACAGATGTAAAACCAAGAACCACCTGATTATCTCATTAGATGCAGAAAAAGCATTCAGTATAATCCAACATCCCTTCTTGACAAAAACTCTCAACACCTATGCATCAAAAGAACATGCCTCAAAATAATAAGAGC
Source organism: Carlito syrichta (assembly GCF_000164805.1). NCBI lineage: Eukaryota > Metazoa > Chordata > Mammalia > Primates > Tarsiidae > Carlito > Carlito syrichta. The sequence goes on along the minus strand of NW_007251151.1, from coordinate 230,588 downwards.
CATCTATGACAAACCTGCAGCCAATATCATATTTAATGGGTAGAAGTTGGAGGATTCCCCCTAAGTACTTGAGTAAGACAAGAATGCCCATTCCCACCCCTTCTATTTAACACAGTACTGGAAGTCCTAGACAGAACAATCAGGCAGAAGAAAGAAATTAGGGGTATCCAAATGGAAAAATAGGAAGTTAAATTATTATTCTTTGCAAGTGATATGATTGTATACCTAGAAAACCCTAGAGTCCATCAACAACCTCCTTGCACTGATGAATGAGTTTGGCAAAGTCTCAGGATACAATATTAACACGCAAAAAGTTGCATTTCAATATACCAACAACAAGCAGTCTGAGAACCAAATAAAATACACAATCCCATTCTCAATTGCCACAGAAATAAAGTAAAATAAAATACCTCAACATGCATCTAGCCAAAGAGGCGAAAGACCTTTATAATGAAAACTACAAAACACTGCTCAAAGAAATCAAGGTAAACACAAATAAATGGAAGAACATCCCATGCTCATGGATTAGAAGAATTCAGTGCTATTCCTGTCAAATTACCAGCCTCATTTTTCACAGACTTAGAAATTCATGTGGAAGCAAAAAAGAGCCTGGATAGCTTAAGCAATCTTTAGTTAAAAAAAAAAAAAAAGAAAGAAAGAAAGAAAGAAAAAAGAAAAGAAAAACGAAGCTGGAGGCATCACACTTCCAGGCCTCAAACTTTACTACAAAACGACAATAACCAAGACGGCATGGTACTGGTCCAAAAATAGACACACAGTCCAATAGAACTAGGACAGAGAATCTGGAAGTAAAACCACAGACCTTTAAACAACTCATCTTTGACAAAACTGATAAAAAAAAAAAAAAAACATTGAGGAAAGGATATCATATTTAGCAAATGGTGCTGAGAAATGCAGAAGAATAAAACTGGACCCCAACCTATCACCATATATAAAAATTAACTGAAAATGGATTAAGGACTTAAAATGTGAAACCTCAAACTATAAGAAAAAGTTAGGGAACACCCTTCTGAACACTGGAGTAGGTGATTAATTCATGGCCAAGTCCGATTCCTAAAAGATCTAAAAATCGACCTTCCATACAACCCAGCAATCTCCCTTTCTGGGAATATACCCTGAGGAACTCCAATTCTATTAAAAAGATACCTTCACACGCATGTTTATTGCGGCATTATTCACAATAGCAAAAACACGGAACCAATCTTGCTGCCCACCAAAAGTGGACTGGATAAAAAACTGTGGTACATATACAGGATGGAATATTCAGGACAAAATTATGGACTCTGCAGCAACTTAGATGGATTTAGTGTTCATCATACTCAGTGATCTATCATAGAAGCGAAGAACTGAGTACCACATGCTCTCATTTATAAGTGAACCCTGAACACTTATCATAATACTATAAGAAAGGGATTGACAGTAGCAGGACACTACCGGGGGAGGGAAAAGAAGGGCACATAACATCAACAAGCACACCTGATCTCAAACCAGGTGAAGGGGAGACCGAAGGGAGGACCTACCTGTACGATGACCACTTAGCTCCTTATCCTGAATTGTATCGCACCTCCTTAAAAAAATATTATGGCCAGTCCTCAAAAGTAAATGCCGCAAAAGCTAAGATTGATAGGCGGGAACTTATCAAGCTAAAAAGTTTTTGCATAGCAAAAGAAACCATCAAGAAACTGAAGAGACAACCCACAGAATGGGAAAAACATATCTGCAAGCTTTGCAACTGACAAAGGCCTAACATCCAAGATATATAAAGAACCCAAACAAATTGACAGGAAAAAACCCAATAACTCTATTAAAAAGTGGGAAAGGACATAGACACTTCTCAAAGGAAGACATATAAGCAGCCAACAAACACATGAAAAAAATGCTCAGCCTCACTAATCATCAGAGAACTGAAAATCAAACATACAATGAAATACTACCTCACACTGGTCGGGAAGGCTACCATGAAAAAGCCAAAACAAACAAGTGTTGGCAAAGCTGCAGAGAAGGGAATGCGTCTACACTGTTGGTGGGAATGTAAGCTAGTTCAACGTTTGTGGAAAGCAATGTGGCGTTTTCTCAAAGAATTAAAAATTGAAGCCGGGCTCGGTGGCTCAGCCTGTAATCCCAGCACTTTGGGAGACTGAGGTGAGTGGATTGCCTGAGCCTGCGGGTTCGAGACACGCCTGGGCAACTTGGTGAGACCTCATCTGTACAACAAAATCAAAAATTAGCTGGGCATGGTAGCGCGCGCCTGTAGTTCCAGCTACTTGGAAGGGTGAGGCGGAAGGATCGCCGGAGCCCAGCAGGTCGAGGCTGTAGTGGCCGGGTCCACTGCACTCCAGTCTGGGTGACAGAGTGAGACTCCAACTCAAAAACAAAACAACAACAACAACAACAAAAATTGAGCTACCATATGATTCAGCAATCTCATTTCGGGGAATATACCCAGAGAACATAAATTACTCTGCCAAAAAGACATCTGTACACGTATGTTCTTTGTAGCACGATTCACAATAGCAACAACATGGAACAAACCCATATGTCCATTGAAAGAGGACTGGATAAAGAAAATGTGGTACATATACATGATGGAATAGCACACAGTTGCAAAGAAAAATAAAATCATGCCCTTTGCAGAAACATGGATGTAACTGCAGACCGTCATTCTAGGTGAACAATCACAGAAACAAAAAGCCGAATACTGCATGTTCTCACTTATAAGGGCACTCGAGCTCAAAGGTGGGAATCACTGACACCGGGCACTACTAACAGGGGAAGGGAGGGAAGAGGGATAGGGCGCACACGACCATCCATCGGGTACCATATCTTCTACCAGGGGGAGAGAGGGTTCGCTGGAAGCCAGACGTCACCAGCCAGCAATTCACTTATGTAGCAAATCCTCACATGTACCCCACAACTTAAAAAAAACATTAACCAAGGCTGTTTTTTCCTTCAATAACAATGGCTTTCTCCATTGTTATTAAATATTCCACGGGGAAATGAATTGCATGAATTCCACAGTGGAATAAAATCTATTTATTTTTCCTTATTGTAAGGATTATGGAAGTGTTCGAAAGCTTCACATTGCCATCCTCACAAAAATAAATTTAGGGTTATGCTAGGGGTCACAATGGCTTTAACAGTCCAAGCACACACTGAAGACATGCAAAGTTAAATTCAGATCTGGAAGGTTTATTCACAGTGTCTGAATAGTTTGAGCTGGATCTTTAATAAGGAAATATCAAAGAGTAAGACAAATAATTATAATGTGGAATCATTCAGTACTGGCCAGGAAAACTTAAAATTAATTTTATTCAAATCCTCCCAACTTCCTGGGCTAAACTCAAATGCTGCTTTCTCCATGAACACCTTCCCAAATCAGCCCCTTCCTGTCTTTTCCATGGCTGACTCTCTCTCCCCTTTGACGTGTTTCCTTTCATCTATCTCTGGCCTATGGCACTCACCAGCTTCTCCTGGTGCATTAGTTATTACGTGGATGTCTTGTTTTGCCCTCTAAGATTATGTACTGTTAAGGGGGTACCATATCCAACTCCCTGGAATGTTTACAGCACACATTACGTATAATAATATATATAATTCATATATATATATGACTAACAAGTAAATTCTCGAGTGTTAAATGTTACTTGGGGGCCACACCCCAAACTCAAGGAGTCTGTTCATCTGTCCATCTTTGTGTGAGGCAGAGATGCTACTGCAACACCTTTTATCTAGGAAGTTTTCAGTAAATGCTGGCTGAATACATGGAAAACAAGGGCTGGGTGTGGTGGCTCACACTGTAATCCCACCACTTTGGGAGGCTGAGGCAGGAGGATTGTAAACCCAAGAGTTTGAGATCAGCCAGGGCAACATGGAGAGACCTCTGCTTCTACAACAAATTAAAAAATTAGCTGGGCATGGCAGGCACACACCTGTAGTCCCAGCTACTTGAAAAACTGAGGTGGAAGGATCACCTGAGCCCATCAAGTCAGGGCTGCATAGCCACGATTGTGCCACTGCACTCCAGCCTGGGAGACAGAAGAAGACTCCAACTCAAAACAAAACAAAAGAAAGGAGACGAGGCTTTCAAAATGTCCCTCTGTCTATCTTGACTCTTCATCTGGGCCATGATAAATGCAGCAGACAGGGGACACCTCAGAGATTTTTTTTTGCACACACTGAAATCCACAGTAAATCTTGACACCATTCAAGGAGACGGACTCCAACCCCCACCCCAAGACCCTTAGTGTGACATGACCCATTCATTCATTTTCCAAACATTTCCCGAGCCCCTAATGTAGCCAGAGACTTGTTCTGATGGGCTCTGGAGATGTGGAGTGAAAGGACAGACATAACTCCTACCCATAGGTGAGAAGGACCATGGCACAAACAAATGCATCAACGATCTAGCTTCGCATCCTTGACAGGGTGAGGTGGTGGTGCAGGAGGAGAGGACTGAGCCAGGACCAGGCACTGGTAAGTGTGGAGGCCACGGACTCCAAGAAAGGGCTTCTTGGAAATGGGAAAGAAGTTATATTTTCTACTGACTTTCAAATGAGATTTAGCATTTACTTTATGCACGTGGGCCACCAATCACACCACTGGGCCTCGCATGTGCTGTTCCTTTTGTTCTCTCTTCTCTGGCTGGTTGGCTTCCACTGTGCTCTGCACAAACGTGAAACAATAACCCCTGCGTGAAGCCCCCTGACTCTGCTGCCAGGACAGTGCCCTCGGCAAGCGTTCCATCTCTGTCCGCTTCCCCCTCCTGTGCTCACGTCACAATCATCCTGCTGCACTGCAATGACCCCTTTGTCTCCCTGAATGGTCCGAGCTACCTGACAGCAGGGAGCCCCTTCTCCAGCTCTGAACCCTGACGTCTGGCATGCTGATTACAGGCACTCACCATGGACCCACCTGCTGCTGAAGAAATGAGTAGGTGGGTAGATGGACAAAAAGATTCAGGAGCAGATGCAAAGCATTTCACACATGCAATCTCTTCAATCAGTTTTTCTCCTCTTAGAAATAAAACGTTTCTTCCGGGGAGGGTTGGCAAGGAACACCGACCCCGGGTCCAACCTCCCAGCTGCAGCCCCGCTCGAGTGGTGGCCTCAGGACCCATGGGTGGTGAGCAGATATCTGATCCTCTGCCTTCGAAGGCAAGTGAAACTCCAACACAAAATTGCCATGAGAGGAGCAGCCCGGGGAACACTCGCTCGGTCCGAGGAGGAGCTGGTTTCACAGGCGTGTGAGCTGCACCAAGCCTGCCTGCTGAGCGCTTTCTGATGACACAAACCCCAATTTCAGAAGAGTCCAGCTGTGTAGAGACAGGACAAGGGCATCTGTCACAGACAGTGGACCACAACAACAACCTGGCTGCAGAAGAAACACGGCCTCACATCTGCCTCCGAAGATGGGTTGGGGCAGCAAAATACGGAATAAAAATAGCAACTCTCGTGATTGAGCGCCTTTCCGTGCTGTGAGACCCTTCCAGTCCCCCCGAATCTTCTCAGTCACCTGGTGAACGTTGGTGCCAGGTTATCATCACTGTTTTTCAGACGAGGTGACAGGCTCAGAGAAGTTAAGCTGCCTGAGGTCACGTAAGTGGAAGTGTCAGAGTTAGGATTTGAACCCAGCTCTTTCTGATCTCAGATCCCAAGTTCTTCCACTTCCCTTAAATAAACCTTTGGTAGACGGAAAAACTTCATCCTCTTTGGGGGAAAAATCCATGCAATAACTGAAATAAGACCATTTCTATGAGTATCAGGTGGGGATTTTCAAAGGCCTTTTTAGACTGAACAGGTAAAACAGTGTCCCCCTTGGGGCAGCTTTGTCCAGCGGGCTCTGGGGCTGGGTGAGGTCTTTGTCCTCACGCTTCCCCTGCCCCCCCATTGCTGGGGAAATCTGCTGTTTTGGGAGGAGCCTCTGAGTGGGACACAGGTATATCACAGATAACAAGGATTTTATGAATGAGAAGGCCATGACACCCAGTGCCTTTCCAATCCCACGATTTACTTTGCAGGGAAATTATGCGAGAAACCTCCTTCAGACCCCCTGAGCACACTGTTTTCGGGAAACCTGAACGGAGCAACCTGTTGAGAAAACAAAGGCGCTTTGTATCCGTGGACACAGGTGAACCTGGCAGCAGCAAGTGTGCCCGGGTGGAGACAGAGCCACGCCTCCCCCTGAAGAACCCCACCCCCACCCCATCCCGTCTCCCACCCCACCCTCCCCCAACCCCGCCACCCCGGACTCAGCCATGGGGCACTGGCCCTCCCGAGATGCTGGGAGGTGGTGCTTCCCATCCCCAGAGCTCCAGGCCGGCACAAGAGTCTCGGGACACAGTCTGGGCTTCAGAGGGTCCCAGGAAGGGGATCCCTGTTCTGGAAAGCTCTGTGTGTGACCTGAGCTCTGAGAGGTCAGGCTGAGAGGGGCTCCGCCTCCAGGGGGTCTCCGAGGTGGGGATTTCCTACCTCTCTCTGGAGAGTGTCTGAGTTTAGTGACCCAGCCAGCCTGGAGGTCCCGGAAACCCAGGCATGGGTGCTCACAGGCATGCGTTTGATTTCTTTCCCACAGATGGTTTCATTTAGACATTGAGTATGTATTTGCAGCCCAAATAGATTAGACTCCAAGATCCGTGAAGGCAGGGACTACGGGTGCTTTGTCTGCTGTGTGTCAGGGCTTGGCCCTGAAGCCGGCATAGATGCTCAATAAACACTTGTTGAATGAGGGACCGATGACACTTCTGGTTTTCTATTGTTAGCCTTTCTGTTTAAAGAGAAAGAGCAGGATTGACTGTGTTCTATGTCAAAGCCGTTCCCTGGAATTGTGTGACACTGTGCTACGGACAGAACGGCCTGGTGCAAACCGACAGGCAGCGGTGCACATTCAACTTCGACCCTCTGTCCCCAGAAAGTCCTTGATTTTCAACTCCTACCTGGGGCTGGGATGTACCCAGTGTCCTGAGGCTGCTGTCTCCTTTAGAGTCATTCTGGAAAGCAGGCCCAGAGCCCTCCCTGTTAACAAAGCCCCAGCTCCCAAGAGTGGCCCCCAGGCTGGACTCCACCCACAACCGAGTCTGTGCTCCTGCCCCTTCTGCCTAGGCTGTGCACACCCACCTGACAGCTTCCCTTCTACCCCAGCTCCCAGCATCGTGCCCGGATGTGTCAGGTGCTTGGCTAATGTTTATCTGGAATTGAGTCCCTCTCCTGAAGAAGAGGGTAGGTATTCTGATGGCTGGGGCACCAGCTGGGGTGTGTGTTCCTGCCAAAACCCGGCAGCCTGGCAGAGGGGCACGAGTCCTGGAATCGGGGTCCAGAGGCTACATCAGTCTTGTCTGTGACCCTCGGCCAGGGGCTTTGTTTCCTCATGCCTCAGCTCACCAGAGCTCGAAGGTACTGTGATGTCGGAGGTGTTGGCTGCCTCTGGGATCCTGTGGGACTCCAGACATTCACCTCCTCAAATGCAAGTGCCAAGGCTGTCACTGATTTGCGACAACTTCCCCCATCTGTTAACTGGAAATTAACTTAGCCATGAGGGTGGGGCGCCCAGCTTAATATTTAGAAAGGATTTACAAAGAAAAGAAGCCAGCTAATCCTGAGATAGAAGTCTTTTCATTTCTATTTGTGTGGTGGGCGGAGATTGTCTGGGACAAGACGATTCCCATAACCCTCCCTCAAAAGCCCCTTTGCTGCTGCAGCTTCTAACTTTCGCAGCCACAGCCTGCCTGAGCTTCCCACAGCCTCAGCCTCCACAGCTGCAGGGCGCATTCAGGATTCTGACTCTGGTCCAAGAAGGAGGCACCATGCTGTGTGAGCGCCCACATTTAGCTAGTAAAGCTCCAGATAAAACGGAGAGGCACTCACGACAATGGTCTAAGATCACTTTTTATAGCACAGAAGCTTAATGCTTGGGCTTTGGTGTGAGACAGGCATGGGCTTACTTTGCTCTATTGCCTGGCAAGCTAATTGGCATGTTTCTTATCTGTTAAATGGAGGTAATAATAGTTCCTACATCACAGGGTTCATGTGAGGGTAACACAGAAAACGCTCTTAACCTAATACCCTACAAGTAGTAAGTGCTCAGTAAGTACTGGCTATTACTATTAGGCTTTTGCTACGGTTTGGATGTGTCCCCAAAGTTCATGTGTTGGAAACTTAATTCTCAACGCAACGGTGTTGAGAGGTGATTGGGTCATGAGAGTTCTGCTCCCGTGAATGGATTAATGCCGTCATCTTTGGAGTAGGCTAGTTATTGCCAGAGTGACTTGTTATAAAAGCGAGTTGGCCCTCGGTTGGACTCTTGCCCTCGCCATCTCTTGCCCTTTCACCCTCGGCCATGGGACAACACAGCATGAAGGTCCTTGCCAGATGCTGGTGCTCTGCTCCTGGACTTCACAGCCTCCAGAATTGTGAGCCAAATTAATTTCTGGTAAATTACCAAGTCTCACATATTCTATTGTAGTAGTATGACAAACACAACACAGCTTTAATCTGTGGTTGGTGTTTAGAGAATTAAAACCAAAAGCCATGAGGGACCTCATCCGTATTTCAGACCCATCACTTGGAGCCACACAGCCAACATCAAGAGGTAGGTGGCAAGAAAGGAGGTTGAAAAACCCAGACCAGCTTGCTCCCCTTCTCCACAGCCCTGAGGCTGAGCCACAGAGTTGGAGGCGGAGCTGACTACAGATTCCAGGGGGTCTCAGACCTGCACTTCTGGTAGCAAAGCCAAAGGGCCTGGTTCTCAAACACATAGACTTCAGTGTGTCTGAGAATTACTGGAGCAACTTGTTAAATGCAGAGTCCTGCTCCAGCTCCCTTGTGAGACCCTGATGTGTGCTGTCTGGGCTTTGTCACAGTGCCATGTGGAGCTGTCTCAGAGACTCGAGAGAGCTCATGTTAATTTCTCAGGAAAACTGGGGGTCAGTTGCTAAACACAGCCATCATTAAAAACTGAATTACACAATTCAGTTTTATGTTTTATGGCAAACAAAGGCATTTATTAAAATTCAAAACATAACACTTCATCAGGGCTACTAACATCTATACTGTTGAGGTTATTTACGTCTATTGTGTCTATATGAAAAAATACAGTCACACACTGCATAACAATGTTTCAGCACATGTGACAGTGGTCATAAGACTGCAATACCATATTTCTACTGCATCCTTTCTGCGTTTCGACACACTTACCGTAGTGTTCCAGTTGCCTGCAGTATTCAGTACAGTCACATGCTGTGCAAGTGTGCCGCCAAGGAGGAGGAAGCAGTACCTCACAGTCTAGGTGTGTCATCGAAGCTTGCGTAAGGATACCCTAGGGTATTCACACAATGATACAATCGCCTAAAGATACATTTCTCCAAAGGTGTCCTTGTCGTTATATACAGTCACCACGATGGACTGTGCTAGTAATGGTGGCAAGTACACATCTTTTCCTAACTCCAGATTCAGTGGTTTCAGATTGCTGGCCTGAAACTGGCCACGGTGAGCATACTGACGTCATGCAAATGAGCAAAGGCTGTAATTCAGGGCCATCACCTTGAGAGCCGCTGTTGGACATTTACCAGCACACCGGCAGGGGCCGGGGGCAGTGGAAAGAATCCAGCAGTCAGGCTGGAATATGCTCCTCTAGCAGTTTCAACTCAAGCTCTTCTGGAAACAATACTGCTAAGCAGAGAGTCAGGGCCCAGGGACCTCTGTGCTCTGGGGAAGAAATTTGAGCTTTGTGACCTTGGGCAAGTGACTTCTCCTCTCTGTGCTGTAGTCCTATCATCTATAAAATGGGGATACCACTAGTGTCTACCCCCACTGGGTGACTGTGACGATTAAATGAAACACACACATATAGAAGGCACTTGATGATTGCTCCCTATTATGCTGATCTGACAAAAGAAAGTGTGGTCTAGCAGATTTTTCTTTTATAACATTTATGTTTTCTTATGCGAGTCCTAAACATTCTCTGGAGAAAATATGAGTAATCAAAACGAAGGACAGAAAAAGCACCTGTCTCTAGCACTCTCTGAATACTGTGGTGTACATTCAGCCTTCTACTCTTTTCCCCAAACGGAGAAGATGTCACTCTTGACACCCTTCTGGAATAGGACACTCTTGTTTGCTAACTTGCAGGCTTTGGGGGAATATTTCCCTATGGGAGGGTGGTTGAGTTCATGTCTCTTCAAGTCCACTAGTCCTGCTCAGACACAGCAGGACAGCAGGTCTCATCACCATCGCATCAGGAAAGGCAGCTGGCAACGGGGACAGCATTTAGTGTTGGCATTTCATATATACTTTCCTTGTCATTTAGAAGGATCCTTCTTATTGAACATATAGTGGACACAGGGCATTGTGTTATGGGAGCTGTGAAGGTACCAAGGTGTCTTGTCCTTTAGTGTCAATAGTGCGACTTACTTAACTTAGCAGGTTAAGCAAAAGGAAGGAAAACAAAATGACCCATGGGTTTTCTTTTAACCACATAAAATTGTGTTTGGCAGGAGGAACCCTTTTGTCTTTGCTGATGCATGAGAGTGGCAGGGGTCCTGAGACAACTGGAGAAGGAGCCGCTTCTTGGTGGCATCTGCCGAGTGTTCGTGGGGGAGGCAGGGTGAGCCTCAACAGCCTCGGTGGCTGATCCCACTGCTGCCTCTCTCATAGTCATGCTGACTCCACTTTTTTTTTTTTTGGTAGAGACAAGGTCTCGCTATGTTGCCCAGACTGGTCTCGAACTGCTGGGCTCAAGCAGTCCTCCTGCTTTGGCCTCCCCAAGTGCTAGGATTGCAGGTGTGAGCCACCGGGGCTGGAGTGCAGGGGTACTTTCAACAGCCACCACAGCCTTGACCTGTAGGGCTCTGGCAATCCTTCCTCATCAGCCGTCCAAGTAGTTGGAACCACAGGTGTGTGCCACCACATCTGACTAATTTTCAAATTTTGTTGTAGAGATGAGGTCTCATCAAGTTGCCCAGGCTGGTCTCGAACCCCTGGGCTCAGGCAATCTTCTTGCTTCTGCCTCCCAAAGTGCTGGTATTACAGGTGTGAACCACTATGCCCAGCCAGGTTTTTATTTTTTATTCCACTGTCTGAAGGTTCTGTGGTTATTCTTTCTGCAAAATCCCAAACAAACCCAGCTGACTTCCTCATTTTGTGCTCAACCTGTGCGCCCAGGGTCACCTCGCCATCGCTGGAGGAGACGCCAACGAGCTGTGCTGGGGTAGTGTATGAACTCTATTGTTTACAGGATTCTTTGAGGGTAATTTTGACAAGAATGGGTTTGTGCTTCTCCAGTGACTTTAGAATCTCAAGTTTTCCACAGGCATCTTGTGCCCGCCTCCCTCTCTCCCCAATGCTTCTTGCTGTGCACCTGCCCCTGCAGCAGGGCCCGGAGCCTGTGGCCAGCTATGAGATAGAAAAGACTACTTTGGCTTCAGGTGGCCTTGTTGATGCAGCTTTTGTACCTTAGATGACGCAAAGAGGCAACACTCCGGCTGGCAGCCTGCCTGTGGGTGGCCCACCTTGGAAGTGGACCTGGGCCCTCAGTTGGGCAGAGGCAGCTCAGCGCAGAGATGAGTCATCTGCAGAGGCTCACCCAAGCTGCAGATTCATGAGCAAAGGACGCAGAAACAACTTCTGGTTCAAATAACCCAGTTTTGGGATGGCTTATGATGGGACGTTTAGCAACCCCGAACTGACGAGTTTCTCTGACGTGTGACTTTCAGGGCTGAATCGTTACAGTCCTGGGCAAACCGGGAAGGTCGGTCCTCCTGACTTTCAGTCTCAGTCTGCTGACCTCTCGGGCTCTGTCTACGAGATATACATGTGTTTGTGTAACCATCCTGGGACAGAGACAATGGAGTACTCACATGCCGAATAACGGGGTGGTAATACCTGTCTTCTGGCTGAGTCTCACTCCCCGCCTGGCCTCAGGGTGGTCTAAGCAGCTCATCCATGAGCTGAAGTGTGGAGATGGGAGCCCTCCCCAGATGCCATCGGGGGCTGCTTTGAGTCTCCCGCTCCACCCCAAGCAGATCCCTGCCTCAGGGCTGTTGCACTTGGTGTCATCGGTCTGGGATGCTCACACCCTGCTCTTTCTCCTTCTTGCTCATCTCGTTTCCAGATGGCCTACAGGTCAGGTGGGGGGACCATATCTCCATCTTTTAGCACTCAGTGCCTGGTCAAGAGAAGATCACAGATTATTTTTTTAAATGCTGAAACAATGAAGGCGTTGGAAGGGTGCTCAGTGCGTAGGCAGGTCTGAATCCCACCACAGCAGAAATTCCCTCCAGGATAACCCTGGGAAGTGATAATTATCCTTTGTTCACCCACCTGCAGGATAGAGAGTTCACTACCTCACAGAGCAGCCTGTTCCACTGCATTTTTAAAAAGCATTTCAATGTGATATTAAGAATAATCTCCCTGTGACTTTTAACAACAGCCTCCCGGAGAAATCTAGCTGGCCACATCCCATCTCTTGGTGTCGAGGCCCCAGATACATCTCTAGCCCTTCCAGATCCTTTATTGATTGATTTATTTTTTGAGTGGGAGTCTCACTCTGTCACCCAGGCTGGAGTGCAGTGGCCACTCCCGGCCACTGCAGCCTTGACCTGCCGGGCTCCGGCGAGCCTTCCACCTCAGCCTTCCAAGTAGTTGGAACTACAGGTGTGTGCCACCATGTCTGGCTAATTTTTTGATTTATTGTAGAGATGAGGTCTCACCATGTTGCCCAGGCCCGTCTCAAACCTGTGGGCTCAGGCAGTCCTCTCACTTCTGCATCCCAAAGTGCTGGGATTACAGGCATGAGCCACTGCATCCGGCAGACCTGGTATCTTTTTTTTTTTTTTTTAAATCAAAAGGAGTTTTATTACTTGGTGCAAGTAAGAACACTGGGAGTATTCTCCAAAGCAGTGTCTCCCAGAGTGAAAGGAGGGTTTTATGGAGCGGCTGAGAAGGGAGAGGGTGCCTCCTCACAGCATGAAAAGAGGTCCCTGCTGCACAGATCCAGTGAGTCACTATGCCAGTAAGTAGGTCCTATCTTATGGTGACAAAACCATAGCTCCTCCCCAGGGTGGAGACATGCTAATGAGGAAAGTTCACTCAGGGTCATCTGTAAGTTGCTGGTTTTAGACCCAGTATCTTTATGCACACTGGAACAACTTATTTCAGGATGCTGAGGACATCAATACATCCTAAGGGATTCTGAAAATTTGTAAAAAGTAAGGAGTAATTCAGCTGGTGGCAACCTTTTTCAAAAACGTAAGATGGGAAAAGGTGAAAAGAGTAGCAATTCTCTTACCCAAATCTTATGCTTACTTTGGATACATCAGGATCTGGGTTCTGTCTTTCCAATCTCCCATTTAGCAACATTGTAAAGCAGGCTCCCCAACGGGTCCACTGGCCTGTTGGAACCAGGTCACACAGCAGGAGGTGAGCAACAAACTCTGCTTTCTGTCAGATCAGCGGCAGCATTAGATTCTCCTAAGAGTGGGAACGCTATTGTGAACTGCACATGCGAGGAACCTAGGCATGCTCATGAAGATCTAATGCCTGATGACCCCACACTCACCCACCCACCCACCTGTGGGAAAACTGTCTTCCATAATGCCAAAAAGTTTGGGGGACTGCTGTTGAAAAGGATCCCTGATCCCAGCCTACGCCTGACAGCTGAGATGTGATGGGCAGTGCTTCTGTCTCAACAGGTCAGAATCTTCCAGGGCAGCGGCTCCACTTTAGAAACCTGCATGTCCGGTTGCCCCCTCAGATCCTGGCTTCTGGGGCGAACACAGGACGCCCAGGGGCCCTGTGAATCTGGAGCCTGTAGCCTCTTGTCCTGGCCTGTGAGGTTGTGCATTCTCTGAAGGGTCATGCTCTGCTCGAGTATACTCTCAAGGTGTGGCTTAAACCAAAAAAACAAACAAGACGAAGCCTCAGAGGTCAGTCCAGTCACGGCTATTGTGTTCGTACTAGAACTTTTGTCATGGAGCTGGCAGGAGTCTCGGTCTTGGTGCCACTCTGCCCGGGCAGCTGACCCGAGAGGGACAGCTCAGCTCTGGGCAGAAACAACTCCCTGGACACTGAGACACTGCACACTACCCCAGGTCTTTCATGAGGATGGAAAAAACTGTACCTTCCCAGGACGCTCCCTCCTCCCTCGGTGGCTCTGGGCATCAGCCCGTCCTTTTTAATTAGCCCCGGGAACCAGCCTCTACCTCTCAAAGGAATTCGAGGGAAACCTTTCTGCCAAGTCCCAACTGAAGCCCCGTGACACTCAAGAACGTGGTCCGGGCTCTTGTGTAGGTTAAGGAAGTCTGAGAAGAATACAGATTATAGGGAAACAGTCTACCTTTCTTTACAAGGTCTTGTTTTGCATCCCTGAGATCTCAGATTCGGCGATCACAATGAGGTCCTGTTGTCGAAAGAGCTGGCCTTTATCACCACTTAAAATCTAATTAATCCATATTGAAGCACAAAGATTTCTGTTGTGCTTTAGGGTGAGGGGTCATAGAGCCCTCTTTGTTCATCCTTAGACTTATACTCATCAAGCAATGGGGATATAATTTTACCAAGCAAACGGAAAGCTAACAGATCAAATCCTTATCAGGAAGCCTAACTCGTAGCTTTAACAGAGTCCTTCGTCCTTTACATGAAACATTATATTCGAGAAGAACAAAAACACATTTCAGAGTGCCCAAAGAGTTAATGCCCACAGCTTATACTCCGGCCGCATAGAACCAAGATCGTCACACCACTGTCAACCACAAAAGACAGCAGATCCTATAGGGGTGGCAAAGTCCTCAGATCTGTTGCAATGGCTTTAATCATTCGAATAGCGATGCAATCTGCTGGGCTTTTATTATCTTTCCTGGGATGGGTTTTATCCATTATTACAACCTACTTGCCACATTGGAAGAACCTCAACCTGGACTTGAACGAAATGGAAAACTGGACCATGGGACTCTGGCAAACCTGCGTCACCCAGGAGGAAGTGGGGACGCAATGCAAGGACTTCGACTCCTTCCTGGCTTTGCCCGCTGAACTCAGGTTCTCCAGGATTTTCATGTTTCTGTCCAACGGGCTGGGATTGCTGGGCCTGCTGGTCTCTGGGTTTGGCCTGGACTGTCTGAGGATTGGAGAGAGACTGCAAGACCACAAGAGGCGACTGCTAGTCCTGGGAGGAATCCTGTCCTGGACCTCGGGGATCACAGTCCTGGCTCCCGTCTCCTGGGTCGCCCACACGACGGTCCGGGAGTTCTGGGATGAGACCATCCCAGAGATTGTCCCCAGGTGGGAGTTTGGGGAAGCCCTCTTTCTGGGCTGGTTTGCTGGCTTTTTCCTGGTACTAGGAGGGTGTCTGCTCAACTGTGCAGCCTGCTTCACCCGCGCTCCTCTGGCTCCGGGCCACTACACAGTGGCAGAGATGCAGACTCAGGGTCCATGCCTGGAAAATGGAAGTGCAGATCCGAAAGTATAAGACTTCGACAAGGCCAGAAAGGTGTATCCAACACCAGCAGTGATAACAAAAAGGTCTCTGTTATGTAACTGAATCTGTGCTACTCACATTTCTCATCCAATAACTACTTTTCTATACTGGCTAGACTCATTCCCCCCTAAAATCTGGAGATGAAGGAAAGCCTTATATTTAAAAGAAAACTATCATGGCAAACATTACATAGGTATAAGCAAGGGAAGTGTCACTAACCTGGTTATTTAAATCAATATGTAGCGGTGGCTCTCCAATATAGTCAGTTTTAAGTTTTAACATGTTCATTTTATGTTAGAAAACTTTTCTTTGTTTTTGTTGGTAGATGGAAATGATAATTAGCTTGTTTCCTCAAGAAAAAAACTAACAACCTGAAATCTTTTAAGTGTTCTACTTTAGTAAAACCACATGCCAAGCCAAACCCAAAGCGTTATTTCTACAACGACTTTGGTCTTCTTCGAACAGAAGTGATTTGTGTTTAGGAAATTACCGGGTACCCTGTGTGACAGGATTTCATGAGGCTGAAGTTTTCAGTACATTGTGATGTTCTCAGATTGAAAATACTGGCCAATCTCCTCTCTCTCTCTTTCCTCAAAAGTTTCATAGTTAAAAAAGGAAAACAATTCCAAGGATATTTTTCTTGATATTCAGATATTGTCAGTTCATTTGTTTGACAGGAAACTTCTTTTGTTCAACTAAAAATTACAAATGTGGGGATATATACCTTAGTGATGAACAGACAGATAGATTCCGACCTCCAAAGTCCTACAGCTTAACTTTTCCACAGCATTGAAAGCATATTTAAGCAAAGAAGAAAAAAAAAATCAAGTGTTTATGCCCACGTGCATGAACCTGACAGAAAGGTATGCAGATAAGCAGACTTGGTATTTAGTTCAGTATTGTTTCATATGCTATGTGGTATATGTAGCCTAAGGAATTTTAAAAGAACAGGTCTGATTTAAGGTCTAGAGAGATTTCTGATAAGATCAATTTATTTGGTTAAGAAATACTTTTCTTGAACCTACTTTAAAAAATGATGATAACATCCAATATTACCACAACATGCGTAATGAAATATGAGAACTGTAACAGATGAAAATCTGACAGGTGCAATTAGTAAAATATAAAGGAGGAGGTGAACTCAAACCGTCAATTAAACATTCTACATTCAGACATCCTAATTCTTTGACTTGTTAGGAAGGTTGGGAACAACATGAAAGCCATTTTACCTTAACAATGAAGGGAGATTTATTACTATTTAATTTCATTTCAGTGACAAACTGACTTGTACAAAATCTAGCCCATAGGACACGAGTGCAATCCTGGCCACGCCTTGGCATTACTGGTTTGCAGCATTATTTATTTCCCTATCCTTTTCTGAAACCCATTCAACATGAAATGGAACAATAGCACCTCTGGCAAGAATCCTCCTGTATACACAATGAAAAAATGTTTTTGAGCTTTGTAAATGATAACACACACTTCTTTTTCACAGCAACTCAAGGGCAGGAGTTAGCTTGGCCAAAGCTCGCAGGACATAAAAATGACTTTAGTTTTTAGAACTGTGGCACAATTAGCTGGGATTTCATTATCTCTGCTGGGATGGCTTTTATCCTGTCTTACAAACTACCTGCCACATTGGAAGAACCTCAACCTGGACTTAAACGAAATGGAAAACTGGACCATGGGACTCTGGCAAACCTGCGTCACCCAGGAGGAAGTGGGGACGCAATGCAAGGACTTCGACTCCTTCCTGGCTTTGCCCGCTGAACTCAGGATCTCCAGGATTTTAATGTTTCTGTCCAACGGGATGGGATTGCTGGGACTGCTGGTCTCTGGATTTGGCCTGGACTGTCTGAAGATTGGGGAGAGACTGCAAGACCACAAGAAGCAACTGCTAGTCCTGGGAGGAATCCTGTCCTGGACCTCGGGGATCACAGTCCTGGCTCCCATCTCCTGGGTCGCCCACACGATGGTCCGGGAGTTCTGGGATGAGACCATCCCAGAGATTGTCCCCAGGTGGGAGTTTGGGGAAGCCCTCTTTCTGGGCTGGTTTGCTGGCTTTTCCCTGGTACTAGGAGGGTGTCTGCTCAACTGTGCAGCCTGCTTCACCCGCGCTCCTCTGGCTCCGGGCCACTACACAGTGGCGGAGACGCGAGAGCCTCAACAACTGGAGATGAAGGGCACCTCCCCGAAAACCTAAGCCAGAAGGCCCAGTGCTACATGCTCTTCAGGAGACGCCTGCTCTGCACCGGATGTGGTAGGGTTTCCCACTACAGGCATCCTCTCATTGTGCTATTGATTTTCTGAAATGCATTTTCCTCCCTATGGAGAATAGTTTCTTCAACCGTAATTTCTCTCTCAGACTGGTAGAGCACTTTTTCCTTCCACTCTGAGACCCAAACCAGTCGAGACGTAACAGTGATCACACTCATTACTGTGGATGAGCTTTCTCTATTTTGAAGTAGGCTGTTATTGCACAGGACTGGTAAATAAAACATTATATTAGTCCTTATGTATCTCTGAAGGTGTTATTCACATGAAGATGTATCACCTTGGCAATCATTTACTTCTTCCAGGTGTTTAAGGTAACCTATGATCATCGAACTACGGTCTGGCTGCGTGTTTACTTAAAAGGCATAGCATCTGAATATACCAAAGATGTCGCTGGCGCTTTAAAAGCTTCAGAGGTGAGCACTCCAGACACACTCTCTCCTGCAGCAGAGACCTCAGTGCCTCTGTGGCACTTCTCTAAAGGCAGCCGCACGCGTTCATGCCTCTTCACTGTCAGCACAGAGGACGGCAATCTTGCCTTCTGGACGATCCACACAGAATCTGCTTCTGCTTCTGTGTCCCGTGCTCTGCCGTTGACGGCCTCGCCCCCGTCGGCCTCGCTCTGAGCAGCCCTGGGGCACAGCAGGTCAGGCCCGGCGCTGGAACCCGGCCTCCCCCCAAACTTGCTAGCCCAGGCGGTGAGACCACACGGTGACTCTGCAGCCCTGGCTTCACTTGCACAATGGAAATGTTTCACGTTTCTCATCAGCAGCACATTATCCAAGCAAGACCTCTTCTCACAAACTGCAGGCCTGGGGATTTCCTCATGAAAGATTTTATATTTGCTTGGTACATGGTTCAAGTAAACGCTTGTGTTTGTGCCAATCAGGGAAATTAACTGAACAATAAAAGACACTGACATAGAGTATTAGGCAATAGGCATCTTTGTTAAAAAAAAAAAACACTGAATTTTTTTCCACCCACAAACATATGGAAAGTGCAGAAACCAAAGTTAATCTATGTAATGTATTTGCATATTTTTACAAACCAAGACAAATTAAAACAGAAACATATTCAGAATTTAACCTGATTAAATATTTAGTTCAGTCCTGAGCTTTTGATATTTAATACAATATAGATAAAGCAATAGCAAAAAAAAAAAAAGATTTATTTGATTTGCATGCTACAGAAATTTAGCTAAACTTTGTTCATTTGGCTAGCAATATTCTTTTTGTACCTGTAACACTTAAGATTCTGATATACAAAACTGTCATAATATATTGATAATTCAAACTTGAGGACTAAATATTGCATTCTTTTACCCTGTGCAGAATAAATTCTAGCTTTTAAAAATAGTATTTATAATATTAAAATTCATATTTGTCCATATGGTTTTGTGATCAAGTTATTAAAATGTTCTGTCACTGTGAATCATTTGGGTTAGTAGTAATATGAAAAGATTATTGAAAGCTGCCTATAAATACATGACACTATTGTTGATTTTTAACGTGTGAAAAAGGATTACATTAAAATAAGTTCATCTCTCATATTAGAAATGAGCAAATTTTGTAAAATACAACCAAAAGGATCTTGGTCACAACTTTTCACTGCCAGCCTGAGACGGATTTTATTCTTTAATACTTGTCTGAAACTTCTTGTATTACAAAAAGTTGACAGCTAATCTGATGACAATTTATAAAGCTGTAAATATTCCAATATAGCCTCTTCTGTGTCAAACATTTAACATGGCCAGAACCAAACCATATATTAAACAGAACATAAATAAGACCGTAAATAAATAAATGAAGAAAATAAAATCATACGGTACAACTACACATAATTCTAGAAACATTTTCATGGTCAAACTACGAAGCCGAAAACTGCTGGCCTTCACTGACCTCTATGTTAAATAAACTTCTGCCTTTCACATTTGACCTTGACAAAGGTAGACGGTGTCCTTGTTTCTAGCTTTCCTTAGTCATTGAATAGAATGAACTGGGCAGCCCAGAAAGACTGCTCGGTCAGGGCACTAGGCTAGTTTTTGCTCAAAGAAGTGCCACGTCCAGCTAGGTCTTCAAAGAAATTTGTACGTAAGTGGTGTGATATTTAGGAGAAAACAAAGATCTAGGCTCAGAAATTTCTTAATCTGAACTTTGATTCTGATAAAATGAACTTTTCAAAATATGTTCAATTCCTGTCAAGACAATAAAAATTCTTGCTATTGAGGATTCTAGCTTAGGAATAGAACTTTATTTTTTCTTCTTATTCTTTCTTTCTTTAAGGGGCCCATTCCTGTAAGACAATTTTGCATTTCTTAAAAAAAAAAGGTTTAGTTTGCCATATATATAAGATGGATAACCAAAAATTGCTTCTTCCAGTAATAGACTGAGTAATAAGTATGGTTTAAATGGCCTAAATAATATATATGTTTATGCTGGCAGAGCTACACTAAGGATTTGTTTTTTTTAAGAAGTGCCAGGGTTGGGTAAGCTGAAATTCTAAACTGGAGGACAGGTCACTCAGTTTCCCTCTCTAAACTTGTTCATCCGGAACTGTTCTTTTTTTTTTTTTTTTAAACAACGATTTAGCCTCTACTTCAAATTCATAATCCCCCCAGGCACACTCTTCCCTTTGCCTCCCAAATATTTACCATAAGTTACATATGGAACCCCTAAAACTGAGAGCTGCAAAGTAATTTCTAGTAAATGTTAGAAATCTGTTTGGTACCCTGTTTTTTCACTTTTGGCAACTTTGGCTCAGTCAAGACATCCTCTCCTCCATGCTGGTTTCCCTTCTGTCTCTAGCGCCGCCTGTCTTCAGAACACAGGCCATGGCTCGGAACCAGCCTCCATCCTAGGACACAACCCTGGCGCAAGCCAGAGACTCGCCACTGAGCACTTGGGCAAATTCAGGTTGTGTTAGATGAACCGGCTGCTCGTTTGATGAGTCTATTCAGTGTATTTTAGGGTGACTGGTGTTCTTTCTGCTCCCCTGTCCTCAGTATCAAGGATCCCACAATCCTTAGAATAGTCAGGAGTATTGCCCCTTTGTATTTTTAGATTCTTGCACTCGGTATTTGATATTTTTGGTGTTTTTAGACAAATATAAAAGGACGAAAAGGAAACTGTCTGAAGGAACAAAGTGTTCCCACGCAGGTGGTGGCTATGACCCCAGGACCTGCTGCAGGTAGGCATGGACTCTGCACTCCAGCTCATGCAGAACGCCCAGCTGAAAGGGCTGCTCTCTAGCACACAGACGTGGCAGGGTGGCCACCTTCAGAGTCCACTTACAGGAACACAAGGGGAGCAAAGCCACCTCTGCTGAATCGAGTTGCTTCTCAACAGTCAGCTCAGCAGGACACACACTGGACACTGTCTCTGCTCCATGTTCACAAATGAGGCCCTCTGGTAACACAGACATACCGCACACCATGTGTGTAACAGATCCTGCTTTTGTTATCTGACTTTTTTCTTTTTTAAGCATATAAGAATTACATTCAAGGTACTTTACAAATTACATGTTGAAAATCTGATGTGATATAAAAGTTCTTCAAGAGTTGACAGTTACATGACCAAAAAACAAAAACAAATGTTCAGTCTTTTGCCCTTCCCAAGAAAGTGAACAGGTAACAAAACAAAACAAAACAATTCCTTAAGCCATGTGATCATACGTCATCAGCTGGCAGGGATGGAATGCTAATCTTCGCTCTGGTAAAGTAGGCAATCTTCTCCCTAGGGTTGGGGAGAGAAATAAACCGATTGAAATATGGGTGTTGAAAATACTTTGTGACCATTAAAACAGTCCCCAAGAACTGCAGTGGGTCTCTACAAGCCTGGGTAGGAAAGCTTTTCCGTCGGCAGGACTCCATTTAAAATCAAGGCAGTCTCTGCCTCTGAAAGGAAGCATAAAAAGTAGCTCTGGCTGCAGTAAGGCACTGACAGACCAAGCCAGGAGGCTCCCTTCGGGATTTCCAACACGAGACAGCCCATGGGTTCAGTCTGTGCATGGGTGTTTCTAAACCAGACAGGATTCAAAGGGTCCAAATCCTATGTGAAAGCTTCTCAGTGATCTCACAGAAAAGTACATGATGCCAGGAAGTTTCTCTAAAACCAATGCCATGCTAAGGCAGGAGAACCTCATGAGCGACACCCTGACTCGTTGGAGGGGAGGGACTCAGCTGCCTCGAAGGTAGAAACGGCCCTGCTTCCTGAAGCAGGGATAAGGAGAAATGACCTGAAAGGGAGAAGCTGAGAAGGAGAATGGTTTCCAGAGTAGGACAGTGCTACAAAAATGAGATTTGAGGACTTTGTAGTTATCTAAGGCAAGAGCAGAATGTCTTTCTTCCTAGAAATTTTCACTGCACACAGCATTTCATGAACACACATTTCCTGAGGGGCAAATCACATGAGGGGTACGTGGGCAGCTGTGAGAAGAACAGCACCCTGGCCCCTGGGAAGTGAGCAGGCGAGGAGGGGAGGACGCCTGGGGTGAGACAGAGATGCTGAGAAGAAAAGGAAGAGGAGGAAATCATGGACACTGGAACAAGAGCCCTTTTGGTGGCATAATGTCCTTTACAGTTGTTCAACTCCCTAAGAGATAATTAAGAGTTTTTAAAGGCAAGAGTGTGGGTAGATATCAGTGGAGGCCTTACGGCACACTTGAAAACTGGGGTGTTTAAAAATACCTGAATTAGTTGCCGAGCCTACATTTAAGATATTTCACATGAAATTCTTGCTTTCTGGCTTCTCTTGCAATCAGAAGGCCAGGGAACACTGGGATCCTGACTCCAGGCGAAACAAGCAACTGGGGTGGAGCTGCACCTGCGTGCGGGCAGAATGCTCCAGACCCCCCACCCCCATCTCTCACCACCCCAGGCCAGGCGTCAGTGACCATGCACATCCCTCATGCTTCCAGTACAGTCTGTCTTACTCCAGTCCATCTCATTCATTCTTATCACCTGCCTGGGGATACGACGGAAGGGGCTTGTACCTTAAGGGAAGTCAGGAATGTTTATGAATTCTTTGTTTCAGGTTTTAGCAACGACTGTGAGTTTGTGATTTTCCAGGCTGCACAATGCTGCGTACTCTCAAAATGACCACAGTGCCAAGGCTTGGAAGGACTACTCTCACCCTGCAGTTCGAAAAACCCAGGGACTCATACTCCCTGAAAGTTACCAAAGTGATTATTTAGTAGAATGGAGGCTTTCATGAGGGCAGGGAAAACGAACTCTTTGTTATAAAACAACTCGTAAAGAACGAAAGAGCCGAGAGCCCACAGGGCCTCATTGCTGGTGCCGCACCTTCCTCCTGTGTCCTGCATAACCATGCCTGTCCGCCACACTTCGGAACACTCCCCTGGGGCTTCTCTGGCTTACGCCTGCAGCTTTCCAGAGACTCCTCCATACCAAACCCCAACCCCAACCCAGCCAAACCCCCATGCAACCAGACCGTTCTCCGGCCCCTCCCACTGAGCGGACGCCTCCCCCGGCGGCTTCCAGGGCCACCTCTCAGCTCCTGCCATCCATCTCCTCGTCTCGCCCGCCCACCCAGGGCCTCTGGGTCTCCTCGGCCTCTTGGCTGCGCCTCCTTGCATCTTTGCTGCTGGGCGCCCTGTCACAGTTGGTGGCCCCGGCCCTCCTTCCTGGCTTCTTTCTACGTTTCATGGAACGTCTGGCCATCTCCCCTTGTGGGATCACTACACCAAGGAGGAACACTCTGTTTTCATCTCCGCCCTGACCCTGAACCCTGGCTCTGAGTTTTTATTTCCATTTGTCTACTGGCGTCACCTGTAGGTGCCAGGCAGAACTCAGGGTCCTCCTCACACCCCTGCCCCTTGGTGTCCATCTCAAGGGCTGGGACCTCAGGGCAGCATCCCCACCGCCCCTACGACCCTCCTGGGCCACCTGACCAGTTTCTCCCTGGCCCACGCTCCACAGCACCCCTGAGATCTGCCCTACATGGAATCGATACCCTCATTTGCTCTTGTGCCTGGAGACCAAGCTAGGAAACAGAAGACTTCGGTCTCATGTCTCAATACTAGTGTTCCCTGCACTGGGGAGAATTCCTGAACTCATGCCATATGAGGGCAACTCAAGAGCTGTGCTAGGTGGGGCCACTTACCTGAAGGACTGCACCTGCCGGGGCACCTGCCAGCTCTGCTCCCGAAGCCGACACACGTCCTTGGAGACTTGCCTCATCAGTTTCTCCGCATTCAAACTTTGCTTCTGCTCTTCTTTTGACTGTTCTGCCTGGCAAAGTTAAGAAAAACATGAAAAACACACAAAACGGTGATTAGAAATCCCTGAAGACATCCTAAGAGGCTTGAAAGTTCACGAGGTAAAGTCAAGAGACAGAGCAAGGTAGCCAGTGGGCTGGGTGAATTCTTTCACTCATCAGGGGACAACATTAACATGCCCAACTCATCCCGAGTGGCAGAAGGTGCTGGTGCAGGGGCAAGTTTATTTTAACCGCATTTTAGAAATCTTATTACATAGGTAATATGTGACAATTTTCTTACTGTGAACACTCAAAAAAGAAACTGAAAACTACTTACAGCACTTCTTTCAAAAAATAGCTACAATTAATATTTTGGTGAATACGCTTGCAACCTCTTATTTATCTTTTATACACTTTTGTTGGTCTTAGCCAACAGACACAATGCGCAGCCTCACGAATCATCAGATAAATGCAAATCAAAACTACAATGAGATACCACCAACTCCAGTAAGGATGATTATCATTAATAAGTCAAAAAACAACAGATGCTGGTGTGGATACAGAGAAAGAGAACACTTCTATACTGGTGGTGGGAGTGCAAATTAGTTCAACCTTTATGGAAAACAGTGTTTCGATTCCTAAAAGAACTAAAAATTGATCTTCCATACAGTCCAGCAATTCCTCTCCTGGAAACATACCTGGAGGAACATAAGTTGTTCTACCAAAAAGACACCTGCACATGCATGCTTACAGCTACACTATTCACAATAGCAAAAACACTGAACCCACCCAGATGCCAATTAAAAGTGGACTGGATAAAGAAAATTTGGTACATATACACGTTGGAGTATTATGCAGCCACAAAGGAGAACAAAATCATGAATTCTGCAGTAAACTGGATGGAGTTGAAGACTATCATACTAAGTGAACTACTACAGAAACAACTGAATATCCCACGCTCTCACTCCGAAATGGGCCCTCAACACTAGTCACATTAGCACGAGGGGGGAACTGGCAGTTGCTGGGCATTGCTGAGGGTGGGAGGCATGAAACAATATACAGGGACCCGGTCCACAACCAGGGGGAGCGAGGGCCAGGTAGGAGACCAAACTTCATCTGCATGCAGCCTACTTATGTAGTTAACCCTCACTTGTATCCAACATCTCTATAATAATGAAAATAAAAAAGCTAAATTACAACAGTAAAAACAAAAAGCTGTTTATTAAAGTAGAATTTACCTACCAAAAAACTGTACATGAAAGCACATAGCTCAAAGAACTTTTATAAATTGAACACAACCATGTAACCAGCACCACATAAAGGAAGAGAACATTCCTAGTTCCCAAGAAGCCCTTCCCAGTGACTGTTTGGCCACTGCACATGGGCTCTGGTATCCTGACTTCTAACAGCACAGGCTACTTTTCCTCTTGTCCTCGGTGTGGATGGATGGTCCAGTAGACACACTTGAGCTCTGGCTCCTTATGCTCAACCTCCTGCTTATGCGAATCATACACACCACTGCACAGAGGTGCAGCCCATTTTCCTCACTGCCGTATCACAGTCCATGATGTGACTTTACCACAACTCACCACCTGTTCTACTAATGATGGATATTTGAGTATTTTGCAGGAATATGTTTTTATCATAAAAATGGATGGATAATACTATTAAAATGGACTCATAATACATTAAAAGTTGCCTTTTCATTTCACTCACTCACGCACACGCATTCATGCGTTCACCTAATCAACAAGTATTTGTTGACTGTGTCCTACAGAGAGGGGCATTAAGTTGGTGGCGAAGAACAAATACTCTGGCACCATACAGCCTGGGTTTACATTCCATTTCTACCACTTACTAGTTATGTCAATTTGGGTAAGTTGTGTGTCTTAGATGCATTTGTAGATTGGGAGTAAGTACTTAATTCAAAGGGCTGTTGTGAAGTTTAAATGCGCTTATGTATGTAAAGCACTAAAAGCAGTACCCAACACATCAGCCTACTTATGTAGTTATTTTGACTATATGCCAGGCACTGTACTAGGAGGTAGGGATATAGCTGTGAAGAAATGAATGAAGTGCAGGCCAGGAGTCCAAGGTGAGAGGACTGCTTGAAGCCAGGAGTTTGAAATCAGCTTGGGCAAGATAGCAAGACTGTCTCTACAAAAAACTATAAAAAACTAGTCAAGCATGGTGGCTTGTACCTGAAATCCCAGCTACTGAGGAGACAAGTGGGAGGACTGCTTAAGGCCAGGAGTTCGAGGCTGTAGTGAGCTATGATTGTGCCAAGGCACTACAGCTTCAGTGGCAGACTGAGACCCTGTCTCAAAACAAACAACACAGATGAAGTCCAGTGGCAGAGACCAACAGCAGCAAAGATTATTTAATAATTATTAAAAACTAACAATATGACCAGGCACAGTGGCTCATGCCTGTGAATCCCAGCACTTTGAGAGGCTGAGGAGGGAGGACTGCTTGAGCCCAGGAATTTGAGACCAGCCTAGGCAACATGGTGAGACCGCATCTCTAAGAAAAAAACTCATAAAATCAGCTGGGCGTGGTGGTGTGCAGCTGTGGTCCCAGCTACTTGGGAGAATGAAGAAGGAAGATTACTTGAGCCCAGGAGGTCATGGCTGTAGGTGAGCCGTAATTGTGCCACTGCACTTCAGCCTGGGAGAAAGAGTAGTATTTCCTACTCAAATAAACAATAAAAAATTAACAATATATCACCTATATTTTCTCAGGTTAACAAAGCTTCCTCTCCATAACATTTTTAAAAAGTCTTTACTTTTTAGAGCTGTTTTGGTTTACAGCAAAACTGAGCAGGAAGTAGAGAGTTCCCATATACTCCCTGGCCCACGCATGCACAACCTTCCCCACTGCCAACGTCCCCACCAGTGGTACATTTGTTACAATTAATGAGCCTATATTGACCCATCATTATCACCCAGAGTCTACAGCTTACATTAGACGTCACTCTTTTATATATTAGCATTCTATGGGTTTTGGCAAGGTATAATGATATACATCCACCATTACGGTATCATACAGAGAGATAGTTTCACTGTCCTAAAATTCCTCTTATTCCGCCAATTCTTCTCTCCCTCCCTCCTAACCACTGGAACCACTGATCTTTCTACTGTCTTCAAAGTATATCCATTGTCTAGACATACTAACTTAACCATTCACCTATTGAAGGATATCTCAATTGCTTCTAAGCTTTGGCAATTATGAGTACAGCTGCTGTAAACTTCCATGCAAAGGTTTTTATGTGGACATAACTTTTCGACTCATACCAAGGAACACAACTGCTGGATCACATGTAAGAGTCTGTTTAGTTTCGTAAGAAACTGCCCAACTGTCTTCCAAAGTGCATATATCATTTTGCATTTGCACCAGCAATGAATGGGAGTTACTGTTGGTCTAAATCTTTGTCAGCATTTGGTGTTGTCTGTGTTCTGAATTTTGGCCATTCTAACAGGTGTGTAGTAGTATTTTATTACTGCTTTTAACCTATGATATCTTAAGGACATATATGATGTTGAATATTTTCTTCATATCTTTATTCACCATTTGTATATGTTCTTCGGTGAGGTGCCTGTTTAGGTCTTTTGCCAATTTTTAAATTAATTGTTTTGTATTGTTTAGTTTTAAGAGCTCTTTTTAATTTGGATATATATATATATATATATATATATTATCAGATATATCTTTTGCAAATATTTCTCCCAGTATATGGTTTATTTTCTTTCTCTTGACAATGTCTTTCATAAAGCAGAAGTTTTAAATTTTAACGAAGTCCAGCTTATTAGTAATTTCTTTCAAGGTTCTTTCAAATTCTTTCATGGTTCATGCCTCTGAAGTTGTATATTAAAGTCACTGCCATATGCAAGGTCATCTAGGCTTTCCCTTAGGATAAATTCTAAGAGTTTTATAGTTTATACTTCATACTTAGGTCTGTGATACACTCTGAGTTAAGTTTTATGAAGGGTATAGAGTCTGTATCTAGACTCATTTTTTTGCATGTGGAGGGGGGGTCAAATCTTTCATATTTTCTATATATGCCATCATGTCATATATGAACAAAGACAATTTAAACTACCCATAACTCTTCTGTCTTAGTGCATTAACTAAGACTTCTAGTATGATATAGAAAAGGAGAAGTGGGGACATCTTTGCCCTGTTCCTCATCTTAGTGGGAGAGCATCTAGCTTCTCACCATTAATCATGTTAGTTGAAGAGTTTTACAGATGTTCTTCAAGTTCCTTTCTATTTCTAGTTTGCTGGGAATTTCAATTATAAATGGGTGTTGAATTTTTTCAAAAATTTTTTGCATCTATCGATATGCTCATGTGTGTGTATTTTTTAGTCTGTTGACATGATGGAGGACATTAATTTTTTAAATGTCAAATCCGTCTTACATACCATACCTGGGATAAATCTCTCTTAGCCATAGTGTATAATTCTTTTTATATATTGTTGGATATATAAAATATTTTATAATATTGTAATATTTTATTGAACATTTCTGCATCTATGTTCACAAGAGATTTTAGTCTGTAGCTGTCTTATAATGTTTTTGCCTGGTTTTATTTTATTAGGATAATGCTGACCTCATGGAATAAGTTAGGAAGTATACCTTCCTATCCTCCAAAAGACTGTAGATAATTGATTAGCTTATTTCCTTAAATGTCTGGTAGGCTTCACCAGTGAATCCATCGAGGCCTAGTTGTTTTAGTTTGGGAAAGTTATTAATTATTGACTCAATTTCTTCATAGATCTAGGCCTATTCAGATTGTGTATTTCTTGATCTGAGTTTTGACGGATTGTCTTTTTGAAGGAATTGTTCCATTTCATTTAGGTTATCAGATTTGTGGGCACAGAGTATTATGGAATACACATAGTATTCCATTACTATCCTTTTAGCATTCATGGGATCTGTAGTGATGTCTCCTCTTTTATTTCTGACGTTTGTGACATAATTTGTTCTTTCTCCCTTTTTTCTTAGCCTGGTTAGCAGTTTACTACTGATCTTTTGGTTTTGTTAATATTTCTCTATTGGTTTCTTGTTTTCAGTTTCATTTGTTTCTGCTCTAATGTTTATACTTTCTTTTCTTATGCTTATTCTGTACTTAGTTAGCTCTTCTTTTTCTAGTTTCCTGAGATGGGAACTTACTTTATTGATTTTAACTCTTTCTTCTTTTCTAATATGCACTCAATGCTATAAATTTCCTTCTAAGCACTGCTTTTGCTGCATCCCACTTTTTTTTTTTTTTTTTTTGAGTGGGAGTCTCACTCTGTTGCCCAGACTGGAGTGCAGTGGCCACTCCCAGTCACTGAAGCCTCGACCTGCTGGGCTCCAGTGATCCTTCTGCCTCAGCCTTCCGAGTAGCCAGAATTACAGGCACGTGCTACCATGTCCGGCTGATTTTTTTATTTGTTGTAGAGATGAGGTCTCACCAAGTTGCCCAGGCAGGTCTCAAACCCGCAGGCTCAGGCAATCCACTCACCTCAGCCTCCCAAAGCGCGGGATTACAGGCTGAGCCACCGAGCCCAGCTCCCCACGTTTTTTTAAACAGTAGTTAAAATAAACAGCATTTATCGACTGCAGGGGAAGTGGAAGAGGATACCACAGCTCCTGCTCCTAGGGTGGAACCCGTAGACGCAAATGTCTGTCCTCCAAAAGTCATCCCACAAATCTTGATGAAGGTGTATTTTCATTTAATTCAAAATGTCTTTTCTCTTGAGATTTCTCCTTTGACTTGTTATTCAGATCGTGCTAATCATTCAAGTATTTTGGAATTTTCTAACTATATTCTGTTATTGATTTCTAGTTCAATCTCATTGTGGTAAAAGCAGACAGTATGAATGTGTGTTTTGTGGCCCAGAATGTGGTTTACATCTTGATGAATGTTACATGTAAGCTTAAGAAGAATGTGTCATCTGCTGTCATTGAATGAGGTAGCCTATAGGTGTCGATTATATCCAGTTGACTGATGGTGCTATTGAATTCAACTATGTCTTACTGGTTTTCTGTCTGCTGGATCTGTCCATTTCTGATAGAGAATAACGGTGGAGTCATCTACTTCTCCCTGCAGTTCTGTCAGCTTTTGCCTCACATATTTTGGTGCTGTTAGGCACATACATATTAAGAATTACTACGCCTTTTTAAAGAATTGATCTTTTTATCACTTATTATGTAATGCCCTTCTTTATCCCTGATAAATTTTCTTGCTCTGAAGTCTGTTCCTTCTGAAATTAATATAGATACTCCCACTTTCTTTTGATTAGTGCTAGCATAGTATATCTTTATCCATTTATTTTTAATCTTTTTTTATGTTTAAAGTGGGCTTCTTGTAGACAAAATATAGTTGGTTCTTCTTTTCTTTTTTTTTTTTTTGAGTTGGAGTCTCACTCTGTCACCCAGACTGGAATGCAGTGGCTGCTCCCAGCCACCGCAGCCTCGACCTGCTGGGATCCAGCGATCCTTCCACCTCAGCCTTCCAAGTAGCTGGAACTACAGGCGTGTGCTACCATGCCCGGCTAATTTTTTGATTTATTGTAGAGATGAGGTCTCCCAAGTTGCCCAGGCGGGTCTCGAACCCGTGGACTCAGGCAATTCACTCACCTCAGCTTCCCAAAGCACGGGATTACAGGCTGAGCCACCGAGCCCAGCTGGTTCTTGTTTTCTGATCAACTCTAACAATCTCTGTCTGCTCCCCTCCCTCTCCTCACTCTAATCTCTGTCTTTTAATTGGTGTATTCAGACCACTGATATTTAAAGTTGATTACTGATATGGCTGAGTTGCCTACCATATTTGTTTACTGTTTTCCATTTGTTACCCTTGTCGTTTGTTCTACTTTTGTCTTCTATTCTTTCACTGCCTTTTGTGGGTTTTTTTTTTTTTTTGAGTCCGAGTCTCACTCTGTCGCCCAGAATGGAGTGCAGTGGCATGCTCCTGGCCACCGCAGCCTCGACCTGCTGGGCTCTGGCGATCCTTCCGCCTCAGCCTTCCAAGTAACTGGAACTACAGGTGCATGCTACCACGCCCAGCTCATTTTTTGATTTATTGTACAGATGAGGTCTCGCCAAGTTGCCCAGGCGGGTCTTGAACCTGCGGACTCAGGCAATTCACTCACCTCGGCCTCCCAAAGCACGGGATTATAGGCTGAGTGAGCCACCAAGCCCGGCCCCTTTTGTGGTTTTAATTGAGCATTTTATATTATACCAAATTCTCTCCTTTCTTAGCACATCATTTATTCTTTTCTCTTACTCTTTCTGGTAGCTGCCCAAGACTTTTCACTATATATTACAAATAATCCAAACCTACTTTCAAATAACGTTATACCAATTCACAAGTAGTACAAATAGCTCATCATAATGAAATAGTCCACATTTTAAAAATCAAAATTAAAAAATAAATAATAAAAACCAACTAGTAGAAATAAACAAAAGCAAACAAAAAAATTCAGTTAACTCAGTAATATTTTTTTCTAATGTCTAATTACTGGTTCTAATGAACCAGTAATGTTTTTTTCTAATGTTTAGGGAAAATAGATTAATGTTTTTGTTTTCTTAAATATATTGAATGACATCCTAAAGAATAAACCATTTTCCATAACTCTCTCTTGTCCCTTTTACCACTGCTGCCATTTATTTATTTATAAGCACGCGCGCGCACATACACGTATACATAATTAAATGCACCGCTGACATCATTATTTTGAACAAATTATATTAGACTAAGAAAAGTTCTTATTTTATTTTAATTTACTCCCTTTTCAATATTCTTCCTTTGTTTATATATAGATGCATATTTCTAACCTTTATCATTTTCCTTCTCTCTGAAGAACTTTTCAAAAGAGATTTTGCTAGGTAGGTCTACTGGACACAAATTTCCTTTATTTTTGTTTGTCTGGGAAAGTCTTTAGTTCTCCTTCACTTTTGAGGGATAATTTTCTAGGGTACAGAAATCTAGGTTGATAGGAGTTTTATTATCTCTCAACAATTTGCATTATTTCACTGTAGTTTCCTATTGCTGTGTGGTTTCTGAGAAAGAGTCCAATAGAATCTTTGCTC
Organism: Carlito syrichta; assembly: GCF_000164805.1. Taxonomy (NCBI): domain Eukaryota; kingdom Metazoa; phylum Chordata; class Mammalia; order Primates; family Tarsiidae; genus Carlito; species Carlito syrichta. The sequence continues at coordinate 198,539 of NW_007251151.1, read as the reverse complement.
TGCTGTAAGTAAGGAGCTTCCCACCACCCCACTTAGGTTTCTAATAAAAAATTTTTGATTATCTGTAATTTGAATATGATATGACAAGGTGTAAAGTTTGTGTGTGTTTGTGTGTGTTGCGTGCACGTGCGTGCACATGTGCTGCTATGTATCTTGCTCAATGTTTTTCTGAGCTTCCTGGATCTGTAGTTTGATGTCTGACATTAATTTGGGAAAATTCTTGGTCGTTAATGCTTCAACTATTTCTTCTGTTCCCTTCTCTCTTTCTTCTGGTATTCTCATTCACAGTTTTTACACCTTTGCAGTTGTCCCACAGTTCTTGGACATTGTGTTCCAATTTTTTTTTCAGTCTCTTTTCTCTTTGCTTTACAGTTTTGGAAGTTTCTGCTGACATATTCTTGAGCTCAGATATTCTTTCTTCAGTCATATCCAGTCTACCAGTGAGCCCATCAAAGGCATTCTTTATTTCTGTTACAGTGTTTTTGATCTGTAGTATTTCTTTTTTGATTCTTTCTTAGAATCCCCCATTACCAGGGGAAAAATAATGTTAATTTGTACTACGAGTTTAAAAATACCTAATATTGTAAAGTACTGAATAAGGCTTCCTTGATACTAATAAATAAACATAGGCCTGGATTTCATAACTATCAAATAAAAACACAACTCCTTAGCTACATAAACAAACAGCAAAACAGAAAATGAGGCTATGACTGTGCTGCTTGTTACTCCTCCTACTTGATCTTAGAAAACTATGTAACTTACGGTAGGGCTGTCCGCAGGGATTGAAAGGGCTCATGGTGACCCCGCCTTCTGAACTCCACAGAGGCAGTGGTTCCTTCTGTAGGTCTGCTAAGAGCTGCCTGGTCACAACTTTAGGGAGGACTCAAGGTCTGTTTGCCTTGGTGATTGAGATGTTTACACTGGGCCCATAAGCTTCAGGAGGGTAGGGGAGACGTCTCTTTAACATAATTCATAAAGGTTCAAGTGCTCAATAAAGATTTTTAAGCCAGTAGTTTTTGACAACTGCCTGTATTTGCAAAAGTTTCTTGCAACGCTGTCTTATAAAATGAGTTAATTAAATCAAATAGCTGAAGACTTTATTATATAATACACGTACACTTAATGAGGGGGAGTGGTGTCATCTAAAATTAATCTTGCCAATATATACTTTAAAAGTTAGTTATCCCCATCTGACAGAAGTAAAAATCTAATTTGATTTAGTTTACTTATGTCTTGCAGGACACAGATGTAAGTGGCTTTTAGCATTTTGGGGGGAAGCAGCTTTAAGAGCAGGCATTCTAAACAACATTTTTGGTGTGGATACAGGGTAACATTCCTCTTCCCTTTTCCTCCAGATTCTCACAGGGGCCGTGGGGAAAATGTAGCTAACTAGCAGTACTTGGGGAGCTTCCTGTCCTGCACCTGACATCCTGCTACTCTTACTCTAGGAGCAGAAACCACTGCCACATCTATTCCTGTCAAGGTGGATGATGACTTGGTTGATTCAGATCTGCCTTACAGGGCCTTTTGGGTACCTTCACTGAGTACCGGCCAGCTTTACAGGCAGACCTGTGGCCAGCACTGGAACTAGACATTCTTTTAAAGGAAGCCTTGTCCTTAATTTCCCTCATTGCGCTTCCACCTACTGTCTGTCTCCCACATGGAATGCAAGCACAGAGAACAGGCAGTGATCTGCATGTCTTCCTGAGAGTCCCCCCTGCCTCCACAGGCCCAGCAATTACCTTCTAAATGAGCGAGTGAGGGGCTGTGAGAAAGCCTGCTTCTTAGATGACAATTAGTTTATAAGAGTAATGTGCTCCAGTAACTCTCAGAAGTTTTAAAACAACCCAGGATTTTTCTAATAAATACCAAGTGTCAACAGAGTCCCTCCCGGAAAGCCACAAAATAAAGACTGATACATTTGAATTCAAGCAAATATCTGACCTTCCATAATGTGAAAGACCTTTTGGACAAAACAACAGAATGGACAAAAACACCTGTAGCTCAATCAACAGGCAGAGGTAAGGTGTGCTAGGGGAGGGACACTATTAGTTTTGTTTGAGTCATAGGCTGAGGATACTCAGTTCATCTGGGAGCCCCCTTCCTGTACAGGTCACCCTCTCTCCCATGGCCTCATAAGCAGTATGCTACAATAACAGAATACAAAATGTGGCACTGTTTAGTGGGGGCTGCTGGTCATGGTAGTGACATCTGGAGCTGTAAGGAAATATTCTAGCTGTAAGAAAATTCAGAAAGTTGGTGTCTGTTTGCTGCTTTTTGCAGCTTAGACCAAAGTCTTGAGAGAGACAGAGACAGACAGAGAAAGAGGGAGGGAGAGACAGAGATAGAGAGAGAAGGGTAGAGAGTAGAGAGGAAAAAAAGAGGGAGGGAAGGAGGGGGAGAGAGAGAGAGAGAGAATAGAAGAAAGGGCGGGGGGAGAGGGAGAAGGGGAGGGAGAGGAAGAGAGAGGGAGGGAGGGAGGGAGAAGGAAAGGGGAAGAGAGAGACAAACAGACGCATCAACTCAGGCCAGAGCCAAGCAGTTGGCACAAAGATGTGGAAGAAAAAACCGCTTAGCTAAAGGTGGTAGCCTACAGCCTGCAATCCAAGTTGATGGACAAGCCCAAAACTGGGATCCCTCTGGACTTGAAAAGCCAACTGCTTCTGTTGTAACTTAAGCAGTTCTAAACTTTAGAAGGAGATAAGACTGGTGCTGAGAAAAAGGAAATCAGAAACTTGTCTTCCCATACATGCCCACGGCTTCAGACACCTTTAAGGCCAGGAAGTCAAACAAGGTCTTCAGGCTTAAAAAGACACGACAAAGATAAGATCTTTGACTATGATTCACAGCCAAACTGATACTACCAGCAATTCTCCTACTAAGAATTTATGTTTTGCAGCTTAGACCAAAGTCTTGAGAGAGACAGAGGTGCAAAAATATGTACAGAAATGTGCATTTCCACATTTTTTATAACTGAAAATTTGAGAAACTGTCATTAGAATAATTAAATAATGATGATATAGTTATACAGGCAAATACCTTACAAATAATAAATTACAGCAACATTTACTAATGTAGGAAGCTGTTCATATGTTACTAGAACTAAGTGGGAATTAAAAAAGCAAACTTCAGAACAATGTATCTTTATGCCTCCATTTTTTGTGTAACCCTTTCAAATAATAGTCACACACACACACACACAGCATAAAAAACAGCTGGACAGACATATACCAAACTATCAACAGTGGTTACCTCTGGGGAATGCAACTCCAAGGAAGACTTCAAGTTTTTGCTCTATGCAGTTCGGCAGTATTTGGATTTATTACAGTATGTGCTACTTTAACTTACACACTGACATTAAAAAAATTCTCAAAGCAAAAGTGCACTAAACTTGAAAATAAAAATGCTGTGGCACTTTTAGGAAAGATGACATTTCACAAAAGTTGTTTATTCAGCAAGTACTTAGCAAGAGTCAGTTAAATTCACACCACTTTATGGAAAACTAGATATCCTACAATGGGGCATCTCTGGTACTAATGATAATCTACTAATGATAATCTACTATAATAACTTTAGATTTTTTTTGTTACAAACGATCACTTTTTGAGATCATTATCAAAAGGGAGAAAAAAATCCATCTCGAAACAGATATCTGCTGACTGACTTGAACAACAGAGCAGGAAAAGTCAGAGGAGGAATTGGGTAGCACACTGGGAAGAAAATCGAACCCATTTTTCTTAACTAGAAATGTCTCTGATCAGATCCAAAATACAGCAGGCTTTCAGGATCCTGTTCACACTCTTTGTCACCTTCCATGTGAATGGAATGTGGTCTACTTCTCCCTTGCAGAGCACTGCCATGGCTGCCCCTCTAAGTTACCTAATGGCTGTTTTCAACTATGTTTTCAACTAGTAGCATTTCTGTGGTGACTACAAAACTACTTTGAAACTTGGCATTGTTTAGGGAAGATATTCCTTTCCCTACTGAATAAGAACATACTTCACTGAACAACGTAAGACTGTATTTGTCTCAGTGCTTACGTATTTCCACTGTACCTGAATCTTTCTCCAAAAATTTAGGTGACAAAATGTATCACAGAAATTTTACGAGCTGTTAATAATAAACAGTAATCAATTTTGCAGAGTTAAATCCAATGCTGAATGCTTCATTATAATTATTAAGATATATTTTGCTGAATGTGGTGTATTAATACCCTTGATATAATTTTTTACTAGATTCTAACCTTTAAGAGTGTTTAACATCTGTATTATTTTAAGCTTTCAGAAAGTCTATACCACAGAACTCTGGCACTTTGACAGGGAAACCCTTGGAGGAAGAAGAAGAAATTTCACCTTTGTAAGCACCATGAGGCTCTCTGGGAAGAATCCCTGTCTTCTCTCAACACGCCTCTCCCCCTCACCCCGGGTGATGATAAGATGCCTAGTTCATGAGGATCAGCAGCCACTTATGTCTTAGACGTCAGAAGGGGATGATTAACCTCCAGCCTACATGATAGGAGTCTGACCTGCAAGAGGTCCAGTGATTTACTTGCAGTCGTGTTAAGCCTAACTGAATAAAGAACACAATCCAGTCTTAATTTACAGTCCTGAGCTTCTTGCTCTGTCTCCTAAGGGCATTGCAAAACACATGAGGGTACTAAATACAACTTCGTTTTTATTCTGGCTACAAAACAGACTTTCAGTCACAGAGGAGGAAGGTTATGGAGTGTGACCCTGAGACCTGACACTTTCCCTGACAAGGGAGGCAGACCCAGGATCTCTGCTGGCTTCAATTCACTGCTTTTCTGGGAGCCACATTTTATGGCAATTGGCAGGCTCTTTGCTATTGTTAGGCACTTTATGATCATCTTGCTGAAGATCTCACAAATCACCACCACCAGGGGAAACGGTGGAAAGGAAAGGGCAGCATATGAGCAGGGATGTGTGCTGGGATGCCCACATACGTGTGAGGTGTGTATGTAAGCAAGTCAGTGTGGAAAGGAGGGCGACGCAGGTGAGATAAGTCCATGGTGATCACCAAGTCCTGCAGCCATAATGAAAAGCACACAATTGGAATGGTTTGTATTTTCACAGAGCTGGTTACTGCAAATTTCAGAGGTGAGGGAAAAAAGTGCACAATTCAAACAGTCTGTATATCCACAGGGTTGGTAAAAATAAAGATAAAAACCATCTGTGCTAAGGGGAACCGGAAATCATTTTAAAGGCGATGTAAATGTACTCGGTTTTGTGAGCTTTTCTTCGCTGCTGCTTAACATCAAACTGCCACTAAGCAGAAGAGAGCAAGGATGAAGGGGCAACGGGTCTTGCACGTGCTATGGCTTGAAGTTTGTTCCCTCCAAAACTCATGCTGAAATTAACTGCCCCTGTAACAGTATTAAGAGAGGAGGTCCTGGGAGGTAAACAGGCCACGAGGCTCCCCCCACGAGTGGACACAATGCCTTAAGGAAAGGGCTTCTGGGAGTAGGTTCTCTCTCCCCTTCCACCCCCCCACAAGGGATGAGACAGCAAGAAGGCCCTTGCAGATGCTGGCCCTTGGCCTTGGATTTCCAGCCTCCGAAGTGTGAGGAATACATCGCATCCTTTGCAGATCACCTGGTCTGTGGTAGCTTCTTATAGCAGTACAAAATGGACTCAGGCAGTATGGCTTCCTACAGCGTAATCAAAACTCTGCTCTACATCGTAAGACAGCATTGCAAAATCCTGATATGGAAAAGTTTCCAGGAATCAGATTTCACCCTGGACTGCAGAATTATCAAAGCATGGACCCTAAAGGTTTGGTTCTTTTAGGCCACATAGACTTCAATTTCCACAAAGGTCTGTGAATCCTCACTTATACTGAAAGTATGTTAGATTTGATCTCAAGTAGATCATAGAATTTTGCAACTTGCAAGGATCTTGCTGGCTATCTATATCCAATCCTCCTAATTTATAGATAAGTATATGAATCCTGTTAGCGCATGGAAAAACAAGCTGCAGGTATGCATATTTTTATGGCTGGTTTACTTATATTTATCATTCTTTGTCTGATGAGAAGGAGTTGTGAAGGACTGGGGAAGGGTAATGAGAAAAGAAGGCCAGCAATAATGTCCAAGACCCGACTCTGACCTCCGGGCTCTCCTGGCTGTGCTGGATCGTCTCTTTCCACTTATCCCTTAAACAGGGACCTTTAGTGTATGCCACTGACTCCTTCCCTAGGCACCATCAGGCTAGCTAAAGAGTTCTGACCTTGTGTGTAAATAAAGTGTTTTTGGAATATGAGCCTCAACTCCATAGTAATGGTATGGAGAAAGATGAATACAATTATTAAGGCACCTTTCTCAGCTTTTAGCAGCCTTGAATTATTAGATATACTCACATTTTGTGAAGCTGGGATTTCCTTGGTGAGAACCAGAAAGCACACACACTTCTACTCTGAATCAGATACTCCAACACGGCAGCTCAGATCCTCTCCACTCTTCCCACCACCCGCAGTCATCGGCGCCCTGTGGGGTCTGGTGGACCGCGTGAAGGTGTGACCAGCGTCTCCCCGTATGTCCCTTCTCCGGCCTCTGCCATGAACTTTCCCACTGAAGTCAATGTGTGTTAGAGACCAACAGTTTACTAATATCAATTTATATTCTCTGGAAGGACAAATGTGTGTCATGAGATTGTTGATATCCATACATGCACACGGGTAGAATAACTCTTTCTTCTTTCTCCTCCCCGAGGGAGGACTGTGAGAGGTGGCTTCTGGGTGCTGGTCCCATGGGAGCAAGCAGGCAGCACGCTAGTGGCCATCCCCTCGTTGCCTCTCCTTGACTCCCCACGGGGAAGGGGAACAGAAGTGCTTTTCTGAGGCTCAGCCACATTCACAAGGGTTCTTCTTCACCTTCACTGTCTTGGTGTACAATCTAATTCTGAAAGCAGCTTAGCACTGGTCCATCACACAATACAGATCAGAAGTCCTCTATTAACAAAGAATTAAATTTCTAAGCAAATCACCAATGCAACCTATATCAGGATGATTCTAATCACTAGAAACTTATTATGAGGCCAGAATCAGGCACAGGTAGCATTTAGTAATGGGACAACTATAAGTTAATATAAAAATAAAGTACTATTTTACAGACACCTTCCAAAGCTGGAACGAGACATTGCACTAGTCATGACCAAGAAGATCTTGGCCCTCTCAAGCCTTTGTATTCTTGATCCAAACTGAAAAGGCCATGATTTTCAAAGTATTCCCGGGCAGTTCTGAGCTCAAGTGACCAGTTTTTACCCCTAAGTGAGCACTGCCATGCATTGTCAGAGGGCTGTTCTGTGAGCAAAATGCACCCAGTATGGCATTAACGTTAACTCTGCTGGCAAGGCCAACTACATTCAGCTTTGTACACAGGTGTTTTGGGCTATGTCAAGATTTTAAAGAATCAAGAGCCTCAAGTAGGTACAGCAGCACCTTTATGGAGATGCTGTTCTACAGCAGGCCCGGGAAGTAATGGCACCAGACAGGTATGTCAGCCAACACTGTTTTTAGATGGTGTCTTGCAATAGGATTTGTCAGATGCTAACAATTAGAAGATGAAAGTGAAAAATACCACCCATGTAACACACCTAGTTGTACTCAGTGACAGAGATGACGGTTTCCAAAGAGGTCACTTACAAGGGAATTTAGTTCAACTTCATATTATGCCTGGAAAATATGCCTGGCATTCCTATCATTATTTCTGTCACTGAGTAAAGCATGATAGGTCAGTATGATAGGTACAAAAAAAAAAAAAATACCAACAAGGAGCGTCAGGGATTTTGGCACCCTGGGAAGAGTGAATTGGCCACTTTTCTCTTATCACTGTCATTATTTTCCTAGATTATGACTGTGAACATCATGTGGGATTCTGGGAACAAACAGCATGAAACTTCTTTTTCAGAACAGTCTGTCAAAAGAGTTGAGGGTCAAGTACAAAACTGTGTCTTACATAAGGTCGTCCTTAAGAAACACTTAACCGATTTGATCTGATAATATCCCTATTTCCTGATGCTCCTGGAACTTGGTCCCAGAGTCACTGAGGCATAGCTTGGATCAAGGGTGTCCTGAGGGCAGGGCACAAGCCCTCTCGTGACCAAGCTATCCTGGGCCATCTGTCAGATTCTCACCATGCCTCATGGGCTGCATTTATCTGTTCACCAGGAAGGCAAGGTGAAATCCTTCTTTTCTAGCATTGGGCAGGAGGCGAGCAAAACTCAGAAAAAGATAAACTCACATCTGGTCAAAAGATAAATCCACATCTGCTTAGGTGAGGCAGAGGAGATTTTTGCCAAAGTTGGACGGAAGGTCTACTGGGAGGCAGCGTAACGCTGAAGCAGCAAAGGCAGCCTCATCATTCCTTCCCCTGGGAGTTCACACTCAAGGCTGAAGGCACCACAGGCATTCAAAAGGGAGGCTCTGCATCAGAAGTTTCATTGTTTACAGAGAATATGTCTGCTCAAGTTTTTCAAGAAACTCCTCCTAACATTTTCTGCAGCTGAAAACAAAAACACATTCTTGATGGCTCATTAAAGGACAACTCATTGAAATGAACATGTGTGTAACTAACATCAACTCTGGCTTGACTGCAGGTTTACAGAGACTTTGAGAAACATGTCTAAGTCCGTCCTGCGGGTGTCCTTGGGTTACTGAGTTCCAGACTCCTCTACTTTCCATTTTCTTGTACGTAGAGAAAATTCAAAGAGTCCTTTTGTGTAGAAGGAAAACAAGAGTTATTCTATTAACCGCCAAACCTTGGATCATCCATCAACAACAGCCAAAATCTTAGCAGAATCTAATAATGAGGGACAATTAAAAAAAAACACTGAGAAAAATGGTGTATTTATGATACTTCTACTTTTAAAATGTCTTAATTTGCTTTTCCCGTCAGTATTAGATACTGTTTGAATCTGCCAGAGCATCTCTTGCTTGATCCCATGGGAAAATGTCTGACCCTGGGATCCGCAGATGAGCCTCCTGCTCCAGCCATGGCCACACATTCACTCCACTCTGCCCTTCCAAAGAGCACCTCTTTAGAAATCTCACGGCTCCCCATTACTTAGGCACTCAAGGCTCTCAACAATCATGCCCCAACCTACTGTATCTCCAACTGGGGAGGACACAGAATATACATCAGAGACACAAAATCCAAAACATGAGAGATACTATAAGTTTTCAACTATTAATTTTGACATTGAAGTCCTTAATTTACCTAACAGTGATTTTTATGTATAAGGCAGGCTCCAGTACCATCTTTCTCCACATGGATAATCTTTTCTCCAGTCTCGCTGATTCAACAGTTCCTTCTTCACGACGGGCTACCATGCCACCTGAGTCACATGGCGATGCTCTATAAATACGTGTGTCTGCTTCTGAGCTCTCTATTTCATGCCATGAGCAACCCCTGATTCCTCTACCAACTCCATCCTAACTACTCTAGTCGCTTAATAAATCCTGATTACTTGTAGAGCAAGTCCCTCTCCTTTTCTTCTCCAGAAGCGCCCTGGCTATTCTTTGGCCTTTCTTTTCTCTGGTATGTTTTAGGAAGAACTAGTCATCTACACAATAGTAACTCTTCTTCTGTATCAGGAGCTGGCAAACTATAGCCTGCCATCTGTTTTTGGGAATAGAGTTCTATTAGAACACAGACACAATCACTGATTTACAGCTTGTGTATGGTTGCTTTTGTAAGGGTGGAACTGTATAGTAGCAACGAGTCTATGTCTGGCCCACAGAGCCTAAAATATGTAATATATGGACCTTTATAGGAAAAGCTTGCTGATCTCAATTTCTCCTTGAATTTGTTTTTGCATTTTTCTGTATACGGCTTTGTAATTTTCTCTACACTTTACTGAATATTTTTGTTAAATTTATTCCTTAATATTTGATATTCTTTGATACAGCTATAAATACTACCTTGATTAAATTTTCCAGTTGCTTCTCACTGGTGTATAGAAATACAGACATGTATAAATCATTCTTCTATTTACCTGTCTTGCTAAGCTCCCTTATTATTTGTATTAATTTACATATTTTAAAATGTATGCAATCATGTCATCTGCAAAGAACGATAGCTTTATCTCCTTCTTTCCAGTCTTTTCTGCTTCTACTTTTTTTCTTGTGTTGCATCACTAATTAGATACTCCGAATATACAACGCTGAACAGAAAAGTGCTGAATACTTGTGTCTGATTTTAAAGGAAATGATTACAATGTTTGTTTATTTCGGATCACATTTGGTTGAATTTCTCTTTATTAAGCTGAGGAAGTTCCTGTCTCTTTCTAACTTGCCTGGACTTTTTAAACATGAATGAATATTGACTTTCATCAATATTTTTCTGCATATATTGGGTTGATCAAATGGTTGTTCTTCATCTGTTACAGTGATGTATTTTACTCATAAATTCTCCCCTCCCCTCCCCTCTTTTCTTGAGTCAGGGTCTTACTCTGTCACCCAGGCTGAAGTGCAGTGGCATGATCATAGTTCACCGCAGGTTCAAACTCCTGAGTTCAGGTGTACTTTCCATCTCAGCCTCCCAAGCAGGAACACACCACCACACTTGGCTGAGTTTTTTTGACTTTTTATAGAGATGAGGCCTTGCTATGCTGTCCCCAAGATGGACTCGAACTCCTGGGCTCAAGCAATCCTCCTACCTTGGTTTCCCAAAGTGCTGAGATTTTAGAAATCTAAGGCCACTGTGCCTGGCCTTAGATTGTTCTAATATTAAAAATACCCTTATACATTTCAACAGGGTCACAGTGTATTATTGTTTTAATATAGTGTTGGATTCTATGCACTAATATTTCAGTCAGGATTTTTGCATCTACATTCATAAATAAAACTGGCTTATCATTTTCCTTTTTGATAATGTTTTTGTCTAGTTTTGGTATTAGGAAGGCTGGTTACGTAGAATGAATTGTGGAATGTTCTCTCTTTTTGTAGTGTCTAGAAGGGTTTGTATAAAATTGAGATAATCTGTTCTTTGAAAAGTTTCGTGAAACTTACCTATAAAACATCTAGCCCTTATCTTTTCTTTGTAGACAGGTTTTTAATCACTGCTTCCATTTTTCTAAGAGTTACAGGATTCTCTAGTTTTTTTCTTTTCAAACACCAGTTCTGGTATGTTACATTTTCCTAGATAAATTCCAAATTGTGGGCATATACATTTGACAGTATCCAATTATCTTTTAAATCTCAAATTTATCTACAAATTCATCCCTCGTCACTTTTTGTTTTTTTATTTCTTATTTTTCAGTATGTTGCTTACTCTGTTGCCCAGGCTGGAGTGCACTGGAATGATCACACTCACCACAACCTCAAACTCCTGGGTTCAAGTGATCTTCCATCCTCTTAGCTGGGACCACAGGCAGGTACCACCACACTTGGCTCATTTTCAAATTTTTGGTAGAGGCAAGATCTTGCTCTGTTTCCCAGGCTGGTCTTGAACTCCTGGGCTCAAGCAATCTTCCTGCCTCAGCCTCCTAAAGTGCTGGGATTACAGGTGTGAGCCAGTATGCTCAGCCCATCATTACTTTTATAACAGGCTATATTTGTCTCTTCTCTTCACTGATTTTGCCAGAACTTTTTCTATTTTTTTGTTTGTTTCTTCCCAGAGAACTTTTTGCTTTAATGAGCTTCTCTCTATACACAAAGATTAGATAGTGGTCAAAACAAATAAACTGCAATAACAAGCAATTTATGGATGAATCTTAGCATTAGGATACTAAGTGGAAAACATTAAGTCCCATTGCTTTTTAAATTGCTGATATCTAGAGACCTAGAATTTCATATCATGATAAACTAGAAATAAAACCAACCACCAAAAAACCCAAAGATGCAAAGTTCTGTTTATACCTATAGTTGTAAGAGTCCAGCTCAGCTTTGAAAGTTTTTGACCTATAAGGGTCAAAGACTGTGATGCTGCTCCAGGATATGAGATTGGTCAAGGCCAAGCAAGAGTTTGAAATTATTGCTGACATTGAGTTAAAAGACCCAAAAGAGTAAAAGTTATGGTTATTATTACGGGGGTTAAAGGTCACTGCAGCCAGTGACTCAACCTTCCATTTGTGAGAAGACAGCCTGCTGGGGGCCCTACGCTCCTGCATGGGCCCCTCATTGTCTGAGGCCTACCTGGACCTGACTGATGCACGGTCCTGTCCTTGCTGGGCCTCTTGTCCCCGAGGGATGAAGTGCTACTACCCGCTTTAAAACCAGTTTAAGTGCCTCCTCCTCCATGAAGCCTCCCCTGATCTCCTCAAGAAGTGATTTCGTTTGTGAACCTGGCGTATGGCTCATCTCCTTTACCAAACCACACCAGTGTCTAACTATCCTCCTACTCACTGTAGTGTCAAACACAGCGTCTACCATTCAATGCCACAATGAACAAACATTTACTGAGGTCTATTATTAACAAAGGTTTCTTCTATTAGGTGGATATTATATAGATACATAACACGTTTGTTGCTTAACGTTTCTTGAAAAATGATGGGTTTTGGTCATGCACAGTGGCTTATGCCTATAATCCTAGCACTCTGGGAGGCTGAGGCAAGAGGAGCGCATAAGCCCAGGAGTTCAAGGAGTTGGGCAACACAGCGGGACCTCAGCTCCCTGAAACAAGCAAACAAATAATTACATTAGCTGGGTACGGTGAAAGGGCTATAGTCCCAGCTACTGGAGAGGCTGAGGCAGAAGGATCCCGTTGGCCCCGGAGGTGGAGGCCGAGGTGAGTCAGGATGGTGCCTCTGCACTCCAGTCTGGGTGACAGCGTGAGACTCTCACTTTCAAAGAAAACGTTATCAGTGCCAGTTTGAGTCTTGAAATTTGCTCAGTTAGTTTCTGAGTTCCGTCTAGGATTTACAGTGCTAGTTAGTACAATGACTCAAACTTTCCCCTGTAGCGCCATAGATCACATGATCAAATAATAACTTTGGGCCAAAAAGAACAGTTTATATCATAGCCAAGATTTTCTGTAAGTTTCAGAAAGGATCTATCTAATCTGTTTTAGATTCCCATCCAAAGGCGCCAAAGAAAATGTTTTAGCATTTGTAATATATCAGCTATATAAAAATTCTATTTGTTACTACATCTGGATATGAACACACACACACACCTATATCAAAGTATAATCCAGAGAGACTAATCCAGAGAGACTAAATTAATTTCATATGTATGCAGATTCTTGAAAATGTTAGTAATACTTAGATGGGCAAACAATGGATCTTTAAAAATATTCTTTTCCTTTTTTCTTTTTTTGAGATAGGGTCTCACTCTTGCCCAGGCTGAAATGCAGTGGTGAGATCATGACTCACCGTAGCCACAACCTCCTGGGCGCAAGCAATTCTCTCACCTGAACCTCCCAACGTGCTGGGATTACAGGCATGAGCCACCACGCCTGGCAAAAAATACCCTATTTTCAATGAATTGATTTATCTTATTTTTCTGTATAGTTGTTGTAGGGTGAAAGACAAAGGAGAATGCCAGTAAGTGAAGTATACCCTTTCTTGCAGGTAAGAATGAAAGTGAAAATATAGGAGCATTAAAATTAGTAATGTATTCACAATTGATGTGGTTAATGAATCTTAAAAAGCTATCCGTAGAAAATCCAAACAAAATATTTCATTTACACTCAAACTTATGCTGTATTTATTTGCCGAGTCTTATGTTGAGATAGAGAAAAATGCTGAGAAATCACACCCACTTCCCCTGCTACCTCGCTCCCTTAATATTCTCGGTGATAAAGAAAAGAAGGAAAGATGTGTTCCAAGTTCTAGAAAAAAGATCTCTGTGAGCCAAACAGAGCGACAGTTGGGCACTGTCTGCCCAGCATGGACTGAAACAGAGGAACTCTGCAGAAGCCCCTCTAAGACAACAGAGCCCCTGAGCTCCGTACCTGCTTCTCTGCTTGTTTCAGGAGCCTCTGGAACCGCTCGTCCTCCAGCACACCTGGCGGCAGGTCGGTCTCTCCCTGAGCTTTCAGCTCCTCCAGCTTCTGCCGCAAGCCCCTCAGTGCCTGCAGTTCATCATTGAGGCGGCTCTGCCGGGTCAGAGATGCCTGTAGATCCAGTTCTAAATCCAGAGATGTGCGCACTGGGCATTCTTGCGCTGTTCTTCTAAGGACTGGCTGGCAAACAGTCTGGATAGTTAGAAACAAAACAACACAACATACTTGGTAATTCTGCATTGCCGCCTTCCTGGCACATGATGGGACCACACTTCTCACTCCCTGAAGTGAGGGCGTAAGCAGCTGAGTGACATACGGTGGTCCATGGCAGAGGCCCGCCCAAGCCAGGGTGAGATCTGCACACCTCTCCCCACGAGAACTGAGACAGAGAGGAACCACAGAGGGAGGCTCCAGCAGCTCAGGTCCCGTGTGAGAACAGGACAGAGCAGCGTCCAGCCAAGCTGCAGTGAGCCGGCAGCTCAGCAAGAAATAAACCATCACTGTTCTAAACCACAGAGATTTTAAAGCTGTTTCCAGAGTGCAGCCTCACTTACTTAGCCTAGCCAATGTACTGCACGAAGTCTGCCCTGCATGACAAACACCTGTAAGGCACTTGACATTCCTCCATTCCAGGCCAGGCCTCCCTCCACCACACCCGTGAGCATGGGCCAGAGTGCAGCTGGCCGATGGCCAAGACGCTCACTCCTCCACTCATCCGTGTGCTTAAATTCCAGCTCCTTCCTTGATCTTCCATTGCGTGTCATCTACTTTTAGCACTGAATCACCACTGCTCTTCCCAGAGGCAATCTCACCCATTTGTTAAGCAATCATTCTGGAACATGTATGACCAAATGCTGCTGAGTGTTTGGAAGCAAAAAACTGGGAAGAGGACACAATCTCTGACCTTGAAGATGTGGGCTTCAGAATGGCATGAGACAGCCAGCAGCAGTCAACTGAGTGTGCAGAGTGCACAGGAAGTCAGGGAATGGGCAGGTTCTTCAGGCTGGGGCACAATCCCTTGAGGAAGAGAATCTGCCTAGTCGTACCTGGGCTGGGTAAGACTGCATGAACAGAGGGGAGCAGGGAGGTATTTCTTGCCTGGACTGTTGGCAGTAGGAATGCAAGGTAAGAACAGGTACCATCTGGCTCGAGGAGGGATATCAACCCGACAAGCCCTCGAGCTTGAAGACCTGGAGCGTGGAAGGAGAGGCCTGTCTGCTGCTCTTCCGATCTCGCAGCCTTGGCCCAAGGCGGAAAGCTCTACTGCCACCTCCTAGTCCTCTTCCTCCTGCCCAGGACACCCCACATGCTCACTCAACATGCAGGTCCTTGGCTTCTGCGATATTCTTAGCATTATACTCCTTTTGTCCACCCTCTGCCTTCTCTACTGAAGCACTCCACAGTAAGAATTATCTCGGCACACATTCTCTTTGACTGTACTACTCTTCTTTAAGAATCAGAAATCTCTCCTAATCACTATTCGCTTGCGGCCATTCTAAGGACCCCACGTGCACGGAATCAAGAAGAGCCGGTGTGAGTAGGGCCCAGGACCTCACTGCCAGTGGGCACCCTCTGCCCTCACGCAGCAGCCGGCACTCACATTTCCGTGCAGGCAAGCCTGTCATCGATTTTTGCGGGACGCTTTTGTCCTCTTACTCCTCCACCCCCTCTCCATGCTCTAATTCCTAAATCAGAACGCCAGACCCCACTCGTTCCTATCAAACCCTACTGGTACTTGAACCGTCTCCTACACGTGCTTCAGGATTAACCTTTGGTTCAAGGAGTTCTAGCAGCTGGGTTTATCAGTAACCCAACCGTTTTTCAGCTCCACTCAAGTCACAAACACTCTGGTTAACAGTTCTCTGAAGAGCGGAACCATCCACTGGAAGCACGTGCTGCTTTAGAAGGCAGGAGGCCTAGAATGGGACGCAGGTGCGCACTGGACGGTTAAAACTGTGCCGAGTAAGAGGGTGGGTGGGCTCAAAGGGCCAGGAGAGGCAGAAAGGCTCCATGGGGCAGGTCTGCAGCCTTGACACATGGCTAGACTCTCCAAAGAAAATGGTAGCTTTGAGAGGCGCGGAGGGGTGATGGATACCAGGTTCTGCGGGCAGGTGGCACGAAATGATACCTGAAGGAGAACACAGGGTGAGGTGAGCGGAAGAGAATTTTCGTCAAGATGATGGAAACACAGGTGCTTGTAAGCATCAAGTCTGGTCACCTCAGAGTTCTGCATCTCAGTATTTCCTGAAAATACCGAATGCTACAGAGACGCCAGCACCTCTACTTTACAGGAAAAAAGGAGTGCTTTTATGACTTGTCAGGGAGTCAAATGCTGCCTAGCTGGCCCCCCAGACTCTGTACGTGGTACGTAAGACTGCAGCGGGGTTAGCGACGATGCTGCTGACCTACTTTCCAGTAGGTCAACAGTGCCAAAGCTCGAGCCGAGCAAGATACACCTCACCCTGTGTTTTCCTTCAGGTATCATTTCATGCCACCTGCCCACAGAACCTGGCAACCATCACCCGCTCCACACCACTCAAAGCTACCATTTTCTTTAGAGATTCTCTTCATGTGTCAAGGCTGCAGACCTCCCCATGGAGCCTTTCTGACTATCCTGACCAGATGAGCCCACCCACCCTCTTATTCAGTAGGGTTTTAATAGTCCGGTGTGCACCTGCAGTCCTCCTCTAGACTGTGGGGTCCTGGGCGTGACCTCGCCATCAACAGCTTGGCACACTGACACAGTGCCTTGTTCATACTATGCTTGCCAAAGTGAGCACAGCAAACAACTTTCCTTTAGTATTTCAGCTGTTAGTAAGTAAACAGGAATGTCTGAACTACTTGGAAAGTTCAAGTTGCTAATTCATTTAAATATTCTCTCAGACTTATCCTCAGAGATCCTCCAGAGAACTCTAGCCTCCAAGAAAACTTTACCTATGCTGTCCACCCACATTAATGTGAACCTTTTCAAAATATCTGCTTAAGCAAGTTGTAACACCATGTGTTCCTCCTTTATCAGAATGTGTGCTCCTTCAGAAGAGGTACCAGGCTTGCACACTTCCCGCCAGTGCTCATGACACATCCACGGTGTGGTGCCATGTTAGCATCGTTAGAAAAGTTCAACCCGGAGTTTGAGAGCCCTGTGGGCTCAGCGGGCCTCTTTTCCCGAAACATGGCAGACAAAACTTTCTGCTCTCACGATCCCAGGTTCCATTCTCGTGATGAGTGGGCATCTCCTGCCCAGCCCCTCTGTCTCTCTAACTGCCATGACATCTGCATCTCTATGTGGTTTAATTCAGCAGCCCAAGAGCATGGAGCATTGACACTCCACATTTCTGGAATCTATGCTCCACATATCCTGGTTCTGGAATCGTCCAGGACAGTGGGATGTAGATGAGGAAATACATACCCGTTTGACCCTCAAACTGCGCCGTTCAGTGGAGTTTCTCACAAACAGTGATTTTTTAGCCAGGGTTGAACTGTCACTGTCACTCCGATTTAACTGGCAATAAAAGATTTTAAAAAAGAAATCAGTGAAGAACAGAGTACAAGTGGAAGTCTGGAACTGAGATGTATACCCAATAAAGCAGGCAATGATAATAAGAGTTTATTTCTTTTAAGAAAATCTTCCCAAACAAGTGTTTTTCCTATTCTATTAAGTAGCTTCATTCTCTTAAATAATTTAAACAACTGTCATTTAGTAGCAGTTAATCATATATTAAGATAATTATATTAAAAAAAATAAGATTATCTTTTACATTTTTAGCTAATAGGTGAGATTCGTCATTTTAAAGAAAGGTTTATGGCCAGGTTCGGTGGCTCAGCCTGTAATCCCAGCACTTTGGGAGGCAGAGGTGTGAGGATTTCCTGAGCTCATGGGTTCAAGACCAGCCCAGGCAACTTGCTGAGACCTTGTCTCTACAATAAATCAAAAAAATTAGCTGGGTGTGGTAGCGCACACCTGTGGTTCCAGCTACTTGGAAGGCTGAGGTGGAAGGATCGCCGGAGCCCAGCAGGTTGACGCTGGGGTGGCCGTGAGTGTGTCACTGCACTCTACCCTGGGCACACACAGCCTGGGCAGAAAGTGAGACTCTAACTCAAAAAAAGAGAGAGGTTTGCAGACAGAGTGAGACTCCAACTCAAAAAAAAGGTTTGCATAAAGTATAGAGCTCAAGGTCAGACTTAAAGCACATTCTGTACTGTCTAGAATGCTCTTAGCCCAGACAGGCCACACCTACCCTCTCAACTGCTTCGGGTCTCTCACAAAAAGCCCCCTAATCAATGAAGCCTGCTCTGAGCTCTCCGTATAACTCCTAACCTCTTAACATGCCCCATCATTTTCCATAGCACTGATCCCTACCCAGGATACTTCACAACATATTCATCGTATTTACTGGTATGGTCTGGCTCGAGACACAAGAATTTAAGCTTTGCAAGAACAGAGCTCTTGAGTTTCTTTTGTTTCTGCATGAATCCCAAGTATCTAGGAAAGGAGTTGACAGCAGATGCTTAATAAAAATAATTATTGAACTGAATGAATAAGTTCAGAATTTTAAAGTATTTCTAACTCATTTTATAATACTAAATCTATCATACTATATAAATCATAAACAGTTCTAGAAGTAGAATTTGGTAAATTGATACAAATCCCACAATTTTCTTCACAGAACTATGAATCTGATTCAGTATCTAGACACAGTATTAAGGGACAATTTTTGCTCTAAAACTCAATTCACAATTTTCATTTCAGCAACACTAACAAAGTCTGAGGCAGGTATGTATGATACAGAGCAGAAATACATAAAATAAATATCTTAAGTCACTGTTTCTAAATATAGACTGAAGTCCACATATGTGCACTTAGCACCCAAATTCTTAAACTTCACTGACTTGCCAAAGAATCACATTAGAGACAATAAGACATTAAATTTGGTGGAAATTTAATGAGCACCTCCATATATTTTATAGCATTTCTCGCCATTAGTATTTGTAGTCAGAATCTGAAGATTCCCAGTGTGTACTCTCTTGTCCTTAGCGGCCCACCCACTAGCAGGAAGGGAAGAGCATGTGGTCCCAGTGCCTCCTTCCTGGCGAGTGCGGTCACCTCACCCTGCAGATGTACTGGTTCCGCTCTCCTGGAGAGAAGGTCTGAGAGCGCACAATCACGCTGCTTCTCACAAAGGGATGCTGTCGAGAGCTCAGGCTGCTGCGGTCTTTGGGGCGAACTGCCATGCTGTCATTAGCTGCTTCATCAGTATTTGTCTCTTTATCAACCTACAAGAGAAGTTAGTAATTTGTCAGAAGCAGACAGATGTGTATACATTTTTGTTCCTTTCTTCTAAGTAAGAAGGAAATAAATGTCACAACAGAGACTCATCAAGCACTAGGCTACTCCTGAGAAAAAGGCTTCGTGTTCCAGAGCACAGCACTTCTGAAGGGAAACTGAGGAGAATGGTTTTCCCTGCATAACAGGTAGGGTCCTATGAGTCTCATAAGGTCACCCAAAAATAGAGGTGCCACCTCTAATGGGTTAGACATGAAAATGGAGGTTTAGATTTAAAGAGGTTCTATAATGAATCCTATTTGGGAATATATCATCATTAAATTCTACTCAACTTTTTGATGAGTTTTTAATAAATGATAAAAATAATTAAATATAAGAAGAAATACACCACAAAGTTGTGGATTTAAATAGAATATGTAATGATACAAATATGAACATATAACAACTTTTGTGAAGCAAGTTTGGAATTTGATTGGATCTCTGGAAATGTCATAAAAATAAAATTTAATTAAAAATGGAAGTTTCTCAAAATACAAACTCAGTAGGCACAGGCAGATGTCTGCTTTTTATCTCATAGGTATCACCTGATTCTAAGCCTGCCTCTTGGTGAAAGCTTGCTCCTTCATAATAAGAGGTCCTCAGTCAGGGTATAATATTTTCTCAGGGGTAAAGAATTAGAATTGTTTAAACTCTATTACCAATATCCCAAGTATGCGAGCATCCTCAAAGCTTGAAAATATTTTTCCCCATTTGAGATGGCAGTTGCAACACATCTCTCATTTACTACCAAAGCTACCTGTGTAATAACTTGGTTGGCACCTGGGCCTACACCGAGTGATTCTGCCAGCTTCCAGAGGTGATTTCAATCAGAATACCATCTAACCAAAATGAACTTTAAATGTTTACTTCATATCTGAAATTGAAATAAACTTACTCTATATATGAAATTTGTTATAATTAAGCAGTCACACTGTTGTTATCCAAGAAATTCAGAAAATACTTTTGGTAAATATTCACAGAATGTTTGCAGAGATCTAAGGTAGCTAGAATTATTTCTCTTATATCAAGTAGAAGTGGAGAATTATTGTTTGGGGCCCATTTAAAAATTTTTATTGTTTTTTCCTAGTCTGACTTGTGGTAATATTTAACAATTTTAAAACATGTACGTACGATACCTCTGAAGAGTTTATTCCCACAAGTACCTTTCAAGATAGTTTTTGGCACAAAAGCCTAATGTGAAATTACACCCTAAAAGACAAATAAGAGATATCTCCCTAGTCTCCACAATTCCTGTAGCATGTGAGCTTTAGGAGAGCACAGTAGATACTCACCAGGGTGGGTACTCCAGCAGATGGCTGACTTCTGAGGTCTTTGGCACAGTCGTTTTCCCTCCTGCTTTTATCTTTGCCCTTTTCAGGCACACTAGTATGTGACCCTAAGTCTTCTGTGCAGCCACTGTTCTCTGGCAAGTTAATTTCAGCCTCTTTTTTTCCAGCCACAATTTCATCAGAGGCCTCTCTTAGCATTGTTAACCTATAGAGAGATAAACCAAAACCAAAACAAACATACTTCTGGTCAAGCAGGCTTGCTCCATAAACAGGGTACCTATGCATACTAACCTGTTATCTGGGAAATAAACAACAGACTCACACATAATGATCCAAGCCATTTCTTTGACATAAATGCCTCATAAAAAAAAAATTCTCATTTTACTCTTTAAAAACCTATAGCAAAATCACCATAATGTGGTATCAAAACGTTAAACTTATGAAATTTAACCTAATATTAAAATAGAAATATTCAGAAAATCATATATAACGTTCAATCCCAGCATTTAAAGATATTGACACTCACTATAAAATAATTTGATATTAGTTGTTCATTTATTGTAAAATGAACAACGTAACAGAATGAAGTTACTCTCAACTAAGGATGAATAAAGATATAAGGATTTAAAATACACATTTCATTGAGTATGTCCATAGTCCAACAGGGAGAGCTCTGTGTAAAGGGAGTTTTACTACAAAAGTAGTGGAAGACTTGTAATGCCATATAATCTCACTTTAACAAAAGCCATGGCATGCTTGGGTGGCATCACAAGTGGTGTTCCAGAATATAAACACAGTTTATACAGAATAAGTAAAGCAGGAGTGCTAGGGTGGTTTAGAACATCTCCCTGTTTTGAGTTTCATGTTCTCAGAATGGAAACATTTTTCCATTGAGAACTAAATGTACAGCTTTAACAGCAACATACTAACAAATTAGCCAAGACTAGGTAGTAAATGTCTAGCCCTGAAATGAACACAAGGGGAGTCAGCGATGACTACTATGAGTTATCAATTCCTTTATTTACAACTGAGTATAATTTTTTGATAAATGTGTGAAACAAACTGTATTTTACATATATGAGACAAGCTTAGTATTTAAAGATTTTATGATAAACCTTATAATCACTCACATACTTGTTTTTGCAGTGTTTTGATTTTTATTCACTATAAAGGACTTTCGATAAGCACAAAGTATATCTATCTTTTTACATCACTGTAGCAGCTCTTCCTTCCAAATGTTCATGACTGTGCTACTTATGATATACCTTGCCATGCTGAGTTCCAAAAACGTTTTATATATACAGACATACACACAAATACATGCTATAAATGTATATGCACATATGTGTTAACAGTAGGAGTTCAACCACACACAACAGTGTAAGTAACTCTACATAAAAACTTAACCTAAATGATTTTATATGTATACTCAAAAACTGAAGCACCCACAAAATTTATTTTGAGAGAAAACAGTACAGATCAGGAAAGATAGCTCTTTATATATACATGAATCTGGACAAAAAGCTATCATAACCTACCCTTTCCCCCTTTTCTGGAAAGGACAGGGTATGGAAACAGAAAAAGAAGAAGGTGAAAGTGGTTATACACAAGAAGTGACTATTCAGAAGTTGTTTTCTAAATATCTGCTTTATCTTACCACCATCTAAATGATACCCCTGGGTAGTTTCTTAGAGTCACTTTTAAACTTATCTATGGCTATGGAATAAGCTACCATACATATATTTCAAAATCAATTGTTTAGACTAAAAAAAAAACTCATAAGATAGTGTTGAAAAAGTACTAGAAACAAAACAAAGAATCTGGCTAATGTGTTAATTCTGCCCATGATCTTGCCATCACCTCCTTCTCAAATGACCAAGGAAAGAGTTTCTCCCTAGCCATAGCACCCCGAAGCCACACTGCCTGCTTTCCAAAATTCCAAAAGCCACACTGCCTGCTTTCCAAAATATGAACTTATAAAGATTTTTACTGTATGTTTCTTCTGGGAAACTAAACACATCTTCTTTGAGTACCCAAAAGGAATAACTGTTTACCAATCTCCATCTGGACCCCTTTGCTCTTCTTTCCCTGGTTCCTCTTCTTGTGCTAATTCTTGTTCCACAGCCAACAACTCAGCTGATGTTCTTGCAAGTAAGGCTGATACTGCATCCTGGAGAATGTCAAACATACGGCAATTAACATCATATACTTGGAGAAATTATTTTAAAATGTATCAGATAGGGATTTATACTTCCAGCAGTGAAAAAGGTTGCTACCAGGTCCAACTCTCCTGCTGAGAACAAAGCTGATGAGAAAAACGCTGAATGAAAGAAAACAAAAAGAACAAATGAAAACTCTCAGACGTTGTAAAATAGTGAAGAGCAACAAAAAGCAATGAAGACTAGTGGGCCAACATCCCAGTGAGAAGAGAAATCAAAAAGGTGAAGTCACTGCCACTTTTCCCTTAGGGCGTTCGTCAGTGCTAGCAGTAAGGAACACAGACTAAACAGACTGCGGCAGTGGCAGCAGGATGGAAAGCCTAAGACTGAATTCAGGACCACCAAGGCAGTCGGCATACACGGGGCTAGGAAAAACTATCAAGTGAGCCTAATATTCTGCCTGGTATTCCTGTCAAGGCATTTGCAATTCCAAAAATTGCCTATGTGCAGAGGAAAAGCAAGAAAACAGAAAACAAAAACAAAACAAAAAAAACCCCAACAACTGCTAGGAGGCTAAAATAGTAAGTAGATATTTCAGTTGCTTCATATGGTCCTAAGGAGAGAAAAACAAATTCAGGTATCTACCTATGTTGTAACTTGCCTTTCAGAAGAATATTAAATCCTCTCTAGAGGAAGATATCAGCCAGAAACCTTCATATATGATATCCAGCATTCCATAAGAGCCTAACAACTGAAAGCCAAGACAAACAATAGACAAAAAAAGTAGACCTACACCAGGTGATCCATACACTACAAGTATTTAGAGAAAAAAAATTTAAATTTTTACCAGTAAAAATTGCTCAAAAAACCAAATGAAATGATAAAGAATTTCACTAGTATAAACACAAAGAAAGTCACATGAGTGTGTCAGAATGAAATTGCTGACAAAGAAAAAGAGGAAATTTTACAAGCAAAGAAAGAGAAAAGATGCTATAAGAATCAACAGATTGTCCTCCAACGGCTCAACAGAATCAACAGAAACCTAGACTACAACAAAGTGACATCTTTAATGTGTTCATATTAATAACAGCCTGCTCAGAATTCTGAATATGCAGCAAAAAAACTATCCTTCACAAATGAGGTTGCAATAGATACCAACAGGACTGTACTGAGAGAAGTAGTAAAGAAAATTCTTCAAGCAGAAAGAAAATTACTTGAATGAAAGCACAATAATGCAGAAAGGAATAAAATATACCAGAAAGGGGAAAGATGGAAGGAAATCTAAATTAATACTGATTGTCAATAAAGCAGTAATAATATCTTGTGAGATTCAAAATGACATGACGATAATAGCACAGAAGGAGGAAAGGGAATAAATGGAGGCAAAGTCTTTTAAAATCTCTGCATTGTCTGGGAAAGAGTAGAGAGATTAACTTGAGGCAGTTTCTAGTAAGTTAAGAATTCATGCTAAAATCTCCAGGAAAACTGCAAAAATAAAAGACTGTATTGCTAATAATTTAGTAGAGGGGAAAATAAAATTTTAATAGCACTTGATTAATCCAAAACACCAACATCATGTGTAATTACAGAAATGTGAATCAAAACCACAACGAAATACCACTTCATGCCCACTGAGATGGCAAGAATCAGAAAGATAACACATAGCAAGAGTGAGGAGAAATTGGAACCCTCACACACTGCTGGTAGGGAATGTTAATTGGTGCATACACTTTACTAGACAGTTTGGCTGTTCCTTAAAATGTTAAACATAGAGTTAATATATAACCCAGCAATTCCACTCATATGTATATACTCAAAAGAGTGAAAACACATGTCCACAAAATGTATACAAATGTTCATAGCAGCATTTTTCGTAATAGTCAAAAGGTAGAATCAACTCAAATGCACATCAGCTGATAAACAGATTTTTAAAATGTGGTACATCCACAACAGAATGTTATCTGTGAATAAAAAGGAATGAAATACTAATACTGCCACATCATAGCTATGCCTTAAAAATATGAAGCTAAATGAAATAAGCCAGTCACAAAAGAACAAGTATCGTATTATTTTCCTTACATGAAATCTCCAGAATAAGGAAATTGGCAGAGACAGAAAGATTACTGGTCACCTTGGGGGAAAGAGGTGAGGTCGGGAGAACTGGGAGAGACTGCTCATGGGGACAGGGAGTCTTTTGGGAATGGTGACGATGTTCTCGCTTTAGATTGCAGTGATGATTGTACAACTCTGTGAATGCACTAAAATCCACTGAGTTGGGTGCTTCAAATGGGTAAACTGTATACTTTAAATGCATACATTGCATGATATATAAGCTATACTGCAATAAGGCAATTTTTAAAAACTTGAAGTGTGACCATTAAAAAAGCATACTTCAAGATAAAAATCCTATTTTACCATCCTGTATGCTTTACCTAATGTCTAGCACAAGCCTGGGCATGTAACATAAGCTGTGCCATCATGTTTGTTTCCCTTTCACACCTACCACAATACCCACCACAGCTTCTTACACACAGTAGACTGATAAAGCACTGTTGCTTAAATTATCTGACTTCTGCTTCGTAAACTCTTTCCTCATAGATCCTCTAAAATAAACTTGAACTCAGTAACAATATCCACAAATGCCAAATCGGTGATAAATGGTCTCACAAAGGCCACTTGGTAAATTTTTTGAAGTACTGTATTCAGGTATGACTGTTGGTAACAAACAACTTTTTAATAGAAAATACTTATGGTTGTTGATGTTACACATCAAAACCCACACTGCTTAGGTTTAATAATTTCAAGTTTGCAAAATATACGAGTACCAAACATGTAACCTGACAGTGGAGCCAAACAAAACACAATGTGCAAAAGTATAAATTTAAACCAAAAGGTTTTCCACAATCACTTAAGACAATGCAGCCTCCACATCAGTTTATTTTTATAAATGTGAACAGTAAAGACTGATCCTGTTATAAACCATATTTGAAATAAAGCTATACATTATCTTTCTTTTCTCTTTTTGTTTTTTAGGAAGTTGGGAGAAAAGGATGAAGCTCTACAAAGAGAGAAGGAAGGGGAGCGGAAGTGCTTAAAAACATGTTGGTCTCACAGCATTATATTTCAGACGACCCTGTTGAACGTTAATGACTTTGTTCTCTAATTTTGACTCACCAGGTCCACAGCATCCACGAACGGCTGGCTTGGTGGAGAGACGGAGTCCTCATTTTCCTCTTCATTCTTCCTGCAGGGTATTTGCTTGGAAGGAAGCAAGTTATACCATAGAGTGAACACTTCATTAGAAAATGGCAAATCTGCCAAGCTGATTTGGGTTCCAGCCTATGTAAATGAAAGAAAACAGAAAATATAGAAGAGAAAAATAAAATGCTTACATTAGTATCGGTTCCCTCTGCTGTAATGAAGATTATTGAATTAGCTTGTTCAATATTCATAATATAAAGCATTGGTGAATTTTTTAAAACACAGGGATATCTTATATTTTCAGCTGTGACTAAAGACGAAATAATTCCCAGTCTAAAAGCTAATCACAGGATAATTTTGTGAGATACTATTTTGCTAACACCTAATGACTAAGCATGCAACTTTTTTGTAAATATGAAATTATTTTTAAATAAAAAGTAAAAAATAAAAATAAATAAATAAGTCACTAAGCCTAAACTGTAGTATTTCTCATAATAGGCTGTAAGGGTGACTTAATTATTGCTCACAAACAATCCATTATCTACTGAAAAACAAAAATGCCACTTTCATTCTTGAATAAGAATCAGATAGCAACACTTTTCTTGAGATACATAAATTAGTAGAATGGCAAAAAAAGGAAAGGTTAAAAGCTCTCATGTTCTACCAAATCACACAAAGTCAACATCTAAATTAAAATATACTATTTTTTAAAGGTTATCAGTGAACATACTACCTTTATTGGAGCTTCTGACATATACTAAACATGACATCTATTATGCTAAAGCTTTTCTCGTAGTCTAACAAGTCTTTGGTCTTTGCTTCTAACTTTATTGTCAGGCAATTCTTTTTCAAGTAAAGAAAACAAGGAATTAAGAGGAAACCTATCACCCTCTTAAACTCTGTTCATTGTGAAAACTGTGTGTTTCTGAGCTTCCCATGTGACTGCAGAGAAAAGCTCTACTGGAGACCCATGTTGCTTTTTGAATATGCAGGCACTCCTCTAGATGCCTGCATTTGAACACCTATGTAACTTGACCAGGATATAATCGTTTTCTGGTCTTCTGCTGTAGCACATACATATCATATTGTCCTGAACAGTATCACTGTGTCTTCCCAGAAGCTCCAAGACCATGGCAGAGGCAAATGAGCTAAGTTAAGGAACCATACAGTTCTCAGTGTCTTGCTTAGTTTTAATTTGTAACAGTGAATTATGTGGGGATGTCTTTTTGATATCTGGCGCCCTCATTCACTAGCTGTGAGACCCTGGATATATTACCTCTATGCAGCTCTTTATCTGAAAATAGCAGATAATCATCCTGTTCATACTCAATCTTTCGTAAGGTTGTCATAAGGATTAAATGAGATAATACACACAGAGCACTCAGTACAAGACTTGGCATGGGAGTGATAAGCACACTCCATAAGTGACAGTCATAACAGGGGTAAAGGATCTTCTGCAGTTAAAGGGTAGAAA
Source organism: Carlito syrichta (assembly GCF_000164805.1). Lineage (NCBI taxonomy): Eukaryota > Metazoa > Chordata > Mammalia > Primates > Tarsiidae > Carlito > Carlito syrichta. The sequence continues at coordinate 171,133 of NW_007251151.1, read as the reverse complement.
TGGGAAGTAGCTTTCATAAAAAGTAATTTATAAGAGTCGATCGTACTCAGTGATTTATCGCAGAAACAAAGAACTGAGTTCCATATGTTCTCACTCATAAGGTGACCTTGAACAATTATAATGCAGTAAGAAAGCGACTGGCAGTAGTGGAAAACTGTCAGGGGAGTGGGGGTGGGACTGGCAGTTGAGGGAAACTGCTAGGGGAGGGAGGGGCATACCTCATCAACAAGGGTTCCTGCATGATCAGTTCCTGCAGGATCAGTCAATATCTTAGCACTTAATTGTACCCCACATCTTTATAATAAAGAAATAAATTTTTTAAAAAAGTCTGGAATGAGAGAATGAATAGACATCACCATTTCAGAAAAAAATGAAGTAAATATTAGATGTGTAGATTAGTAGTTTTAGAGCTGGCTAAACAGCAATTAGAATATCCAATCCTAAGTGTTATTTGATAATGACAACTATGAAGAATCCTACCAGGCATTCTTCCCTTCGATGTTTACTGACGGAGCAAAGATCTACTCTTAGTGTCTTCTGTTGTAAGGCTGTTTGGGAAATGACCACTCGGAACACATCATTGAATACAATGGATTCTGTGGGCGGATGGACTTTTGTTCGAAAGAGACAGCAGACATCAGTTGAGGAAGGAAGTACAGCAACCCTAAAATATCTGCAAAGAACAAGAATAAAACGGATTTCCTAGGTGCTTCAGTTGCCAGATCCACAGCTATCATTTGAATTTATCTGCAGGAGAGAGAAAATGAGGAAACATGGAGTCCATCATCAGCCTACAGCACTGCGGCCACAAGGGTCCCTGCTCAGCCGCATAGATGCTCTGTCCTCAACCCCCCCGTGCTGACTGTGCCCTGAGCATGCAATGGCCCAGCCTGCCACTCACCACGGGACTGCAGCAAAGGCACATGACAGAAAGTGAAGAGGAGGAAAGTCCGTGGGGCAGACGAGTCAACGTCCCACCTGCCCCATGCACAGCCAATTCCAAAATAAGTTATTTCTGAGCCTGGGGAGGTAGGAACACACTAAGGAGATACTGGTGACTTTATCCCACAGAATCCTCATCCTGAGTATTAAACAAGAGATGCTGATGATCACTTCTCAGGAATGGAATACATTATCCTACTAGAGAAAAAGAAAAGCTAAGTAGCGTATTGTTAAGAAATTTAAAACAGATGAAATAACAGTTCAAAAATATCACTGTCTAGCATCTCCAAAGTCTCAGATATGACAGACTGCTTTAAAAGACTCTCATGTTTGGTAAAATTCAGAGGAGCATTACAGAAAAGCAGTAACTTCTAATACTACTTTGAAGTAAATTTTCTGAGGACACATTCTATGAGGACTCACAGTGCCTGGAAACAGCACCAGGTATTTTCCTTTAAACCTCAGAAAGAGAATACCCACTGAATGACCCCACTCTTCCCCCATTTCTAGTTTGTCTGCCTAACATTCTGCAATGTGCCTTTACCCCATCAGAAAAGCTGTAAATTCAAACGCAGAATGGAGGAATGCCATATTACTCTGTATTTCATATCAACATTCATTATGAAAATTCAGCACGAAAAACCTCCTGGGCCTTGGGTCACAGCTGTTGATTTAAGAGGTTTGGTTACTAAGACAGATCACTCTCCCTGGGAGGCTAACGATTCGGCAGAAGAAAATTTTTCTCTGCCTTCTTGGAAAAGTGATAAAGAAGTGTATTAGAGAGTCAGAATGGAGGGAAAGAATCTTTATTTTCTCCAGGCTTCAGTGTTACTCAGTACCAGAGGTCTAACCACTTAAGGGATTTTAAAATGTTTACACATTAAAAACTGAGATGTTACATGGTTAAGAGCCAGAGGCATAAGGGAAAGAAAGCTGGGGTGCTTTTCTTCTCGTTCTGCTGTAAGAGTCGGGGTATACGGGGTCTCTCCAAACTAGAGTTGAGCAAGCCATGAGCCACTCAGAAAAACGGTGGCTGCTGTCAACCCGCGGAAGCATAAATGCTGCTTGCCACAATTAAGAATCAAAAATAAGTTTTGAAGTTGCAAGAAAAAAGAACTATTTTAAGAATACTTCATACTAGTTGTCACTGTTAGCAGTGCCAGTATTTAGGCCAAGGCTTCTATATATGGGTTTAAGACAAGGTTGCTGTAGGTGTCAGGAAAGTTCAGACCAACCTGACAAGTAATTGCACACCAGCTGTGGAGTTCACCAGCTGAGCAGGGTACTACCATTGGTCTAAACTACCCTGGGTACCGTCATACCTCCAGAGGGTACTCTGTGACTTCCCAGGAGGTGAGTGAAAAGGACCTCAAAGGGTTTATTTGAAGTAGAGCATTGGGTAAGTGCAACCTTACACTATTAGCTTCAAGAAAGTATATGTTCTTGGGGCGATGGTCTCTGGACACGCAAATTGGTTCTCACACAGATTCAATCTTGGATAGACCTGTCTTCTCCCTGATCTGCCTTACTAAGAGGCTACCAACAGCATGCTCCAACATCACAGCATATTTATTGGTAGGGAGAAGTCACATGACATTAGCTAGCCAGCCTTTTCTGAACACCATTGACTGCTATTTTCAGTCTCAGGCCTGGGAAGCAGACTCTCTGTGACAGCCCAGGTGCTCCCACATTATGCCTGCTCTCTTTACTAGTCTAAAATGAGGTTTGATTTCAGGAAGTCCTCTGAGCCCACCCTTCTCCTGGAGCCCTATCCCCCTTCAGCTTTGATACCTGTCAACACATAGACATCCACTATCTCTATTCTTCTACTGCCTATTAAACAATCTCCATCTAGCTCTTTTCCTCTTAGATCCACTTTCTTCTTTCTGGCAACTCTTTGAATGTCAGGATGTGAAACTGAAAGTATTGAAAGTCCTCGTTGAGAAATACACTCCATCATCAGGGAAAACATTCACTGGGCTGAGTATAGTCTTGGGGATCATCCCTCAATAGCTTTTGTTAATTTCCAAGCTCTTGCACTGCATATGCAGAACACTATTAAGATTCACTTCTTACAGGAAGTTTAACTACAGAATGGACATATACATTCTGGATTCTAAGTCAGAGGTGCCAAGCTGAAATCTGGCTTCTTTCGGCCATGAGGCCTTAAGAGTCACTGAACTCTCGACACCAGAAAGTGTGAATGGTAGAAACAATCTCTAAGCACTGGACTGTATACCATTAAAGCCATCACTTTGTTTGTCTTCTTGATTTGATGAAGTAAAATAACTTAAATGAAACAACTTTAAGAAAATACTGATCCCTGGGAAGTAAATGCTTGATGATAAAAACATACTCTTTCACGTCGCATGATAAAATGTTTGACTGGCATTGCTGTACTGAATAATAAAATGTCATCACCATTTTCTTATAAAAGATTAGAAAATTCTTCAAATCAATAGTTGTAACTATTAAACGATGACAAAAATTTTAATCATATTTCAAACAATCAGGTCCCAACACAGCATAAAACAGAATTTCTGAAAGCAAAAAGAAGATAAAGGTCTTGGCTTCTATTCTTAATAATATATCAGTGAATAACAACTAAAATCCAATATGCCTTTCTCACATTTTCCTTTTCTCTTCAACTTTATCTATCATCGATTTAGACATGAGCATCCCTGCTATGTCTTTTCCATATCTCCATTTTGGTCAACTGCTTGATTACAATATAAAATTAGCCGGACATTTTTAAGTTCCTCAATTTGATCTCCACTGATTTTACTTACACTTTTGAAGTATGAGGTATCAAGAAGGCATGAAGATTTCGGAGCTGTGCTATAATCACCATGAAACTTGAACTTTTTGCATCGTATCTGTCAAAAGAAAAGCTGAACGGAGTCAGGAAGAGCCACAGGCCACTTGCCACTGCACAGACGTCTGAAACTGCCTCTTCCCCCCATGCACCTTCCTTTACCTGAGTCCTATCTGAACCTGGGCCGTCTCCACAATGGCAACATCCTCTTCACCGTAGGTGACGTCTTCCATTTCACTAGGCCTGCAGACAGGGAGAAGGTGGACAGGTCATTAGTGGGCATGGCGATGTTATGGTTACCGTTTGCCACTTAATGGCTCTGAACGAACACCTGAATGAACAGCAGTCCGGTATCATCCCAGTGGAACTGATCCCAGGGAAAGTTCACTGCTTTAGAGGACTTCTTCACGTTTTCAAGAAGAGTCTGCCAATGAGCTTCAGGGCAAAGACTTTCTGATGTCTGACTTTCTTGAGCTTTACTAGGGTACACCACACCCCAGAGACATTCCAGGCTATCAGAAATACACAAGAAGCTTCATATGCCAAACAGGCACTGGTGAATCAGTCCAACATTCCCACTAAAGTCAAGTTTCTTAGCCTTAAAGAGGGTCAGTTGCCTCTGAGTACACCCATCTATTTATCATTTCCGTGGCTGATGAGACCCCATTTCTTTAACAGCTAAAGTCTGTACTTTTCCAGAGAGCAGATTAATGGAGGAGTACATTTGCAGTATATGACCCACATGCGCGGCTCTGAGGAAACATGGTATAGCTAAGAGCACCCTGCTGAGTCCTTACTGTTTCACGAAAGCTTCATAGACCCCACTGTCTCCTGCCACAGACTCATCGGACACAGCAGCTGACACACAAGCGGTTTTCTCCCCAAGCAAGTGGATTACTCTTCTTTTTGGTAATGATTTTTCCACATCTAAGGAGGGGAGAGTGATAGCACTAATTAGGATTCCTTGTCAGGAAAAGTTAATTATAAAACAGATATGCAGTCTGGTTATGAGAAATCCAAAAGTGAAATTTCCTTCTTAGAGTCAAGGATGTTACTATTGAAATCAACAGATGTGGACGTTTCAAAGCACTCTGACTTACAAGGTTCCCGGGACACCAGTTATTTCAGTCATTCTTTGGGAAAGAATATGTTTTTTCTCTGTCCTGAAATATTTTAAGAGAAGGGATGAACTACACAAATCCTCACTGGTTCCTAGCCGCATTCAAGCGTTCACTGCCGCTACCATATACCCACGGGTAAGAAATTATCCGCCTCCCTGAAGCACTAGAGACATTTCCATCACAGACAGCTTCTAGCTGCTCAGAGGAAAAGGTATCCACCCCTTTCTCTCTCTCCCCCTTTCTCCACATGACATCTTCTGTGTCTCCTGTGTTATTATTCTAAGAGAAATTAAGAAAAAACGGCTTTGACTTATAGGAATTCCTCACCAGCTAATAGCATTAAAAAAACCCAAAAACCTTCTGTGCTACTGAATCTGTAGCACCAACCACCACTTAACTTTTATCTCTAACTCATATTCATACGCCAGCATCCTGCAGTGAGCGAGGAGCCTGCACTGAAAGCCGGTTCTGTACTATAATAAGGCGAAGCTGTGGAGTTCTTTCATCCTCCAGTGAGCCACAGCGAGCGGGCTCTGTATTGGCATGCATTTCGGCCCCCTCCTGAGTCGTGACTTTACATCTTGTTAAGATGTTTAAGTTTTAAGGCTTCAGATTACAGGATTGATTGCTGCATTTCCCCTTTCATTTCTGGCAGTGGGAATGCTCTTTCCTTGATGATGAAGTGCCTTCTCTCCACCCACCCCCCTTTGTGAGGGGTGAAGGTGATGACATGATTTATTGATTACCCTCAGGAATTACCACAGCAGCCTGAAATTGACTTTGACAATGACAGAGACTGACTGTGGAAGGACTTCGTAGTTATTTCTACATGGTTCCTGTCATCCAGCAGGGATTGACAATGGGGAGAAAAGTTTATTTATAAAAGGACCTCAACTTCTTCACCTCCAGAGCACTGAGAGAGATGAACAGTGTCCAGGAGCAGCAGAGGCCATTCCCACATGAAGGGCAGATGCTCCTGAATGGAAGTGTTGGTGACCCGAAATAGTTAGTCTTTATGGTTAAATATGCACTTTCAGTTGTTTTCAGACATGCAGCACAACAGACTATTATCTGCAATCAAAGCTCTTGCATGTCTTTTCTCATAGGGTGACGTTTTAACAGCAGTTTTCTAATATTTTATGCATTTTTAAAAAGCAAAAAATTTTCACAGAAGCTTCAGATATAAGCATGAACTTCTCAGACAGACACAGTAGCAGACCCAAGTGTCAGGAACAAGGCATGAGCCAATGAAAGACATCTGCAGGACAGGACCTGCAGGGCCACAGGATCACTGGGTGGATGACAGGCCTTGGACAATATTTTCTCTAATGCCCCCCCTTCTCCAGCATCTGGCCTCACTTACTGCCCCCTTCTAAAATGACTGAATGTTGAGAAATGGTCACTAAATAATGCTCCAAATACGTGAAGAGCAAAAACAATTTGAAATGCTGAAGAAATTAAGTCCAAAGCACAAAGAACACTCCATTCTTTTCTCCTTCTCCTGTTCTTCCTTTTGTAGCCTTCAGCAGTTTGTGGTAGGAACTGTGCTTAGCAGAGTTTGTATCACCTATCATCGTCATTGTCACACAGTCATAATAGTTATCATGAACTGTGTGCTGAGCGCCAGACATGGTGAGGCGCTTTATACAGATCATGGCATTAATTGTCCCAGTATGCTACAAGGATTACTGTATTATCCCCATTTTGCAGATAAGGAACAATAAGCCTTAGAGACTGGATAGCATGCTCGCCAAAACACAGCCAGTAAAAATGGCGACCAAAATGTGAGTGCAGGCTTGGCTGGCTCAAGGGGCAGCAACGTTTATGCGCATACACACACACACACACACACACACACACACACACACACACACACACA